>NC_060275.1:117534882-117669106 GCF_021613505.1 Equus quagga
GCAAATCAAAACTACAATGAGGTATCACCTCACACCGGTCAGAATGGCTATAATTAACAAGACAGAAAACAACAAACGTTGGAGAGGGTGTGGAGAGAAGGGAAGCCTCGTACACTGCTGGTGGGAGTGCAAACTGGTGCAGCCACTATGGAAAGCAGTGTGGAGTATCCTCAGAAAATTAAGAATAGATCTATCATATGATCCAGCTATTCCACTGCTGAGTGTTTATCCAAAGAACTTGCATAAAGATACATGCACCCCTATGATCTTTGCAGCATTATTCACAGTAGCCAAGACTTGGAAGCAAACTAGGTGCCCATCAAGAGATAAATGGATAAAGAAGATGTGGTGTATATATATACACAATGGAATACTATTCAGCCATAAGAAATGATGAAACCCAACCATTTGTGACAAGGTGGACCTTGAGGGTATTATGCTAAGTGAAATAAGTCAGAGGGAGAAAGTTAAATACCATATGATCCTACTCATAAGTAGAAAAAAATAATGACAAACAAACACATAGCAACAGAGATTGGATTGGTGGTTACCACAGGGGAAGGGGGAGGGGGGAGGGCAAAAGGGGATGTTAGGCACACATGTGTGGTGATGGACTATAATTAGTTTTTGGGTGGTGAACATGATGTAATCTACACAGAATTCGAAATATATTACAAAGTACATCTGAAAGCCATATAATGTTATAACCTATTGTAACCGAAATAAAAAAAGAAAAAGAATATTCCATTTTAATCCATCATTTATGAATTAATGGAATGAATTGCAGCATTTTCTGTTCATGAGGGTTTGACACCCTGAAAATCTCCTGGGAGGAATGGCGTTTAATACAGCTGTTGCCTGCTGGTTACAGTGGCATTTCCTTCCATTTGATAGAAAATGGTCTCTTCCTTCAAGCACTGCCCTTGCCCTCTGACATTCCTCTATTCTTTCGTCTCTTGGCTTCATCATTGTGTAGCTTTGATTGTATCCCTGCTTAGTCTTTAAGTTTGATGGGAAAGACTCCTAATATAGTTAGCTTGGACTCTGGACAACCTTATCATTTTGATTCTCCTGTGGAACGACAGCTTTATGACTGAGGCACGGCCATCGTCCACTATTTGTGAAGGAAGACTTGAGGCGTCTAAATGACTGAGTCCCACACTATTGCGTATTGAAGCCTAGAACATCCCTGTGATGGGGAAGCGCACCTCATCAGCAGGACCCAGGAGCTTCGCCTCTAACATCTCACCAGGCAGTTTCTAGTATTTCCTGCGTTGATGAAGCTGGGAGAATTATTACATCAGTCTCTGAGACAGGGTCAGCATAATGCTACAGTTGAAGCAGAGAAGGAAAAAAAATAGGGCTTTGATAAAATTCTACCATGAAAAACAATACTTCTGTCATGCTTTCCCCCTCCATCTCCGATTTGATCATCTCCTTGGTAAACAGACATCACGATGGCACGATGCTGCTGATGACGATGCTGGGTGGACAGTCCTTGAGGTGCTGCTCACTCTCACCAACCTACTGCCTCCCTCTTCCTGCATCCATGGCTGTCCGCTAGACCATCAATGTGGCCATTGTGCTGTGTGTTCCTGCTAAGGGAATGTGGGGCCTCCAGGCCTGGCCTATAGAACCTCCCACGGATCACCCTCCACGCACTTCCTCTTTCTGTCCACTTTCAAGCCCATCAATCTTGGACACCATGTGTTGATGGTGGGGTGTCCCTGAATCACTGTTTGGAGCACAGCCTGCTGCCAGTTAGGACCACCCGTTTTGAACTTTACTTGAGAAAGAAATGAAATGCTTTTATTGAGTTTGACACATTATACGTTTTGGGCTTATTACATCAGTATTAGTAATTCATTAAATGAATCATATTAAATGCAATTTAAAAATACATACTTGCTGCGTGTTAAAACAACTTTTGAATAATTGAGAATCTGGAGGTAGGATAAGAATAAAGTTAGGCAATGAAGATGGAGCCAGGGATGAGGGTGATTGTGAATATGCGGAATGTGATGCCCCATTCTCTAGCTCAGGGGACAAGTCTGACTCTAAGCTAGAAGCAGGAAAAAGGAAAAGGAACAGAATCAATGACCAAGGAGAAATGCAAGTGTTAATAATGCCAATGACGGTGTTCTGCCATCCAGACTGAAGTGTGTATTCACCAATCAGGAACCTATCTGCAGTTCTCTATACAGATATAAATTTAGATATGGATATGGGTATGCATGGTGATGGGGATATGGACATGGATGTGGACGTGGTCTTCGAAGCAGACATAGGTATGGTTGTAGATGGTGGATACAGCTATAGATATAGGCACAGATAATGTCGGACATACATCAGACATAAATAGACATGGGTATAATTATAGATATGGACATAGACATAGATAGAGATTATAAATTCTTTATCTCTCATTCACTTCTCAACTTCCACCAGTTTGTGGAATTGTTCCATCAATGACTCCTTTTGAATAATCCATTGACCACGTTTCACTGCGTAATGCATCTGCCTCCTCAGCTGCATTCAATTTGTTCAGCCATTCCTTTCTTCTTCAAAAGCCTTCCTCCCTTTTCTCTGCGACTCTTCACATGCCTCAGTTTAGTTTGATGCGTGCAGCCACTCCCTTGATTGCTGCAGCCCTGACTCCTGCTGTGCTGTGAACGTTCTTGTCCCTCGGGCCCTGCCCTGGGTCATTCCTGTTTTGCCTTCACTCACTGCTTCTGATTGTCCTCGTCCACCTCTGTGGCTTCAACTCCCTTTCTTTCATGATGCATCATGATGCTCCGTCTCCATCCCAGTCCCCTCCCCGTACAGCCAACACTCTGCTGGCTGTCCCCACTGATGCCTGACCTGGAAACCTGACACATGCCACGTCCAGAACCAAAGTCATCTCCTTCACGAAACCCCACATCTGGTCCTTACTTGGGGGCCTGACACCAGGCAGCTGCCCAAGCCAGAGATGTAGGAACTACCCGTGATTCCTTGCTCTCTCACCCCATTCATTCAATCAACCAACAGCTCTGTTGACTTCCCCTCCTGCATATTTCTGACACTTCCCACTTGTCTCCATCATGACCCTGGAGCTGCTTGCATAGTATTGGCTCATTGCCTCTCACCAGATTACAGCAAGAGCTCCCTATCTCGGCCTTTCCTCTACTCTTAATCCAGTTCAATGGCTCATTTCAGCTCCTTGAAAATCACACCCTTTGGTTTCCGTGCCTTCATCCGACTGTTCCTCCTCTCCTTCCTCCTTCTTTGCTATCACAGCTCACATCTCTTGAATGCTCCTATTTGCTCGGCACTGTTCAGTGTGCCTTCTTGTTATTATCACATTTAATCCTCAGAACAACCCCAGGAGTTAGGTAGCATTGCCGTCCTCATAGGACAGTGAGGTAACTAAGTGTGGACCACCTTTCCCTTGGTGTATAAGTAGTCTCGTCATGTTTACAACATTCTCTGCCTGCAGCATCATTTCCTCCGGCTCCACAGGGTGAATTCTGACCCAACCTTCATACCTAAGCATGAAGAGCATCTGCTCTATAGGCCTCCCGACCCCCCATGTGGGCACGGGCTCCCCCCAGCCCTCCCCTAAGAGCTTCTAGGCCCTGCCCAGCCAGGACCTTCAAGGCATCTCTGTGCCCTGCCAGAAGGAGCTCCCTGAGCACGGGGCCATGTCTGACCTTCCCCACTTCGAACAATACGGCCTAGAGCAGGCAGTGCTTAAACATTTCCTTAAAAAGTAAATAAAGAGGACCATGTAAAAATGTCTTAGTCACTGAGAAGAAAATACATTTTATGACATTTTCCAAATGTATGTACATTTAAGTGTATTTTTTTCATTAACAATTACAAAGATGCATATAAGTTATTAAGCAGAAATATGTAGCTCAATGAGATTACGAAAATGAATAATATGTACACATACAAAACACCTCACTTATGGAGTTTTAATTGCCATGGACGGGAATTCAAGCTTCATGAGTTGACACTCCCACAACATGACACAACATTGTTAAAGTCTAAATTAAAAATTTAAAAATCTTAGCGATTATCATGGCTGACTGCCATTCTATTTAGGTTTAAAAAAATCAACAAACAAATTCCACAATTTTGGGGGGGAAAAGTTAAAAACAGGTTAACCATGGCCCATGCCCTGCACCCTGGTTATTGTGTTATTTTTTTAAGTCAATCTTACTAAATGATATGGAATATTTTGGAAAGAGGTTATAAGCTAACAAATGAGCTTTCTACTACCTGGAGGGGGGATGGGCAACAGGCTCCAAGAACTTTGCTCTTGCCTCCTCTTCTCCGATATAAAAGGAAAATTTGTTCTTATTAATACAGTTTTTGAAACACTCAAACACATTATATGGTTCGATATTGGTGATGAAAGCTGATTTTGGCCAGCTATCATCAACCAGTTTTTTACATTGTCTTTCTATTTTGGGGGATGTCCAAATTCAAGTTTAAGAATTCAAAATATGTGTTTCTGATTTTGTCTCATTTTTTAAGGTGAGAATACTGAGTGTCTTCAGAACTGAAGTATCGTAACATTACCCTGCCACCTAGGGGTATTGCCAAAGAAATTGATCCACACATAGTAAAGAGAGGTACAGTGTGTGGGCCAAAATACAAATATTCTGCCACTACCATAAATAATTTAGTGACTAAATTCTGTCACTAATATAAATAACGTTCACTATTATGATTTTATATATATATATTTTTTTTAAATTCGCACCCGAGCTAACAACTGTTGCCAATCTTTTTTTTTTTTCTGCCTTTTCTCCCCGAATCCCCCAGTACATAGTTGTATATTTTGGTTGTGGGTCCTTCTAGTTGTGGCATGTGGGATGCCACCTCAACGTGGCCTAATGAGTGGTGTCATGTCCGCGCCCAGGATCCAAATCGGCGAAACCCCAGGCCGCCAAAGCAGAGTGAGTGAACTTAACTACTTGGCCACTGAAGCTGGCCCCTATGATTTTATATTTTATCTCTTCCAAAATAATCTATGTTTTAAAAATCATATAAGAGTGATGGGGTGGAATTTAGTAAGAATTCCCCCTTTCAGGATGATGGAAATTTAAAAGTTAACACAGTAAGAACTGAGCATTAATGTGTGAAGGGCCAGTAAATAAGATCCACGCTTTCCCAAGCTCCCAGAGTCCTTTGTGTGTTATTTCTCATGTGTGACAGTTCAGGCACTGGGGGACAAATCTCTGTTTAGGGTGTGGTGGATTGTCTGTGCTTTGGAGGTGGGCAGTGACTTTAGCTCATAGAACAAATGTATAGCCTGATGGACCAAATTGTCTATGCCATCGAAAGCAATGAAAAACCATCATCCAAGTTGTCGACCTCTTAAGGCTGTCTTCAGAAGATGTCTAACAACCTTTTTTTAATCGTCCGAAAATAAGCCTTTTCTGATGAAATATACTGAAGTGAGAAATCAGAATATTTAACCCTAATAGTGCTATCTCCATGCTCTGTGAATATGGGACTTTTGCCCTGAGGGGGTCCAAGAATCAAGACACCTTTGGGAGACAGTGAAACACACACAGGACAGGTATCAGAATTCTTGAAGAAGCACACTTTGCCATTCCTTAAAATTGATGGGGCAAGCAAACTAAATTTCATTTTTAAAATGCATACTTTCTGAGTCTGACAGCGTCTCTGTGTCCTAGAATCGGAACTGAAGGAGAGGAAGGGCAGAGTGGCTCAGAGTGTCATCGGTCACTGGTGCCATCTCACCTTTGTGCTGCTGGGTCAACGAAAAGCTGGAACGCAATGAGGCTCCTCAAGACAAACTAATCAATTCAGTCCTCAGGTCTCGAGGAAATTAATAAGACTAGCAAAGCGGAGTCAGCTGCATCGTGTCTTATCTCTGTCCCTGACTGTGCTTATTGGACCCAGGCCATGCAGACTGCCTCTAACCTCAACGGTGGATCGCTCTGTAACAGCATTAACAGAGAGGGACCCTTACGTTCCAAACGTTAGGATGATCCACCCCACTTCTGTTTTCTCGTGTTCCCTTTTTCAAGGCAGTGCGAAGGAACTGAAAGATGTAACTGGTCGGGGTTTTGCTTAGCTTGGGGCTTTTCTTCCCTCTGACAGCGCTTTGTTCCCCGGAACAGAGAGAGCTCTAATTACACCCTCTCCGAGTCAGGACTCCATGTCGAGGGAGGAGGGAGCCATGCAAATGCCAGGTGCCTGTTCTCTTCTCATTATGACCTGTCTCTTTCCAAGCGCATCACTTTCAGGAAGGAGGG
This sequence comes from Equus quagga, assembly GCF_021613505.1. NCBI lineage: Eukaryota > Metazoa > Chordata > Mammalia > Perissodactyla > Equidae > Equus > Equus quagga. The sequence continues at coordinate 117,541,161 of NC_060275.1, forward strand.
GGGAGGGCTCTTTCTTTCGAGTTAAAAACATACTTTCTTCATCTCCATCTTATTCTTACCAGTTTTCTCCAAATCTGATTCCTGTTTGGAGGAAAATGTTATTTTCGATTGTTTGCTGTCTAGGCTACTATTTGAATTCAGAAATCAGCAACAACACCATCAAATCGTCCATGGAACCCTCAAGCTGATGGCAGTTCCAAGCACAGGTCCTGGGTGTGTGTCTGGGAATGCTGCTCCCTGTATGACAATGCCACCACCTTGGGCCAGCATCATGACCCCATTTAAAATGCAATCTGTGCACTCCAGGCCTTCGACACCAGCCTGAAAAGAAGCTGAAATTAGCTAAGCCTACCCGACTGGCACTTTTTATGGGGGCATGATTTGTGCTTTTTAATTAGGAGGTTATTCAAATCATCTTTAAAGGTAAAGTAACCCAATAACCAAACAAGGTCTTAGTATAATCCCAATTGTTGGGCTAGTTGGGAAAAACACTGGAAGGCATTCTATAATATTTCGTGTAATGTAAGAATCTTCCGAACTTCTCAATTTCATAGTTTTTACTGGCAGTTTTGGCAGTGACTTTATTCCAAAGGATTGCTCTTCTTACTTTGAGAATCAAATCTTCAAAACCTGATGGAATATGAGGAATAAGAATTCTTTGGGGTTTTCTTTAATTACTAAGGAAGTTTTAAAATATAACACAAAAGAGAAATGGCATCAACTAAAAAAAAATTTGTTTTATGCAATAAAATCTCCATCTGTTAAATAAAACATTCTGTATATAAAATGTTGACTAATTTTATAGGGGTAAGTATTCAAATTATTTAAGATTAAAAAAATAATTCACTGTGCCATAATTTGATATTTGTTGGTACACGGAAAAAATTTCCTGTTCTCAGCATCCATTTAGACAACAGATAATCTACTACATATTTCACAAGTAGTACTTAAACTATTTCTGATAATCGGGTTTCTACATATATTTTAAATATATACACAATCAATAAATGCAGTTTTCGAGCAAAAAATATTGGGGCATAAATTGTCAAATTTTTAACTTATGCCACTATATGTGTACTACTTGTTATTTTAATAAACTCAGTTCCTTCAATAGCACATTATTTTGAAACACTGACATTAATTAGTCTGCTCTTGACTTTGCAGATTGACTTTCTTGATTTGTGTTTTAACAATTAAGTCATTCCTTTTCGTTAGGAATCACATCTATAAAAGTCCCTAAATGACAACATCAGTTAATCTTTATATCACTATTAGAGATAATTTCCATATGTCATTAAATAAATGACGATCATTGAAATTAGGCATTTTCTTTGATAGGCAACTCCGTCGCCCACTTGAACTACGCTAATTAATTTGTCAGCTTCCATGTGTGTACACAGGTCACCTCATATGTTACAAGTAAAATGCAGAGAAGGAAAAATTAGGAAGGAAGGAAGGAAGGAAAGTTCTACTAAATAAAGCATTGGTTAAGCATTAAAGTTGTTTAAAAATGTGTGTTTTTAACGTAAAAACCCACACAGATTTCAGAGAAATTTCTTATATACCAGATCTATCTAGGTAGATCTAGACAAGTATTAACTTTTTTAATTGTCGCAACAAACCTCTTCAGTTTGAGGAAACTAAAACAGAGAGGTCGAGCTGCTTGCCTGGGGTCACACAGCTATCCAGTCCTGGAGCCTAAATTGGAACTCAGACATCAGAGCTCCTGGAGCCAAAGCTTAACCACTGTCACCTGGGGTATGTCCTGACTCCTCTGAGTGGTGTGAGCTGGTCACCTGCCCCAGTTATCCTCAGCGCTCTCATGTGTAATAGGGAATTACAACACCAGGCTTGCTGCAAGAATTAAATGAGACAGTTTGTTTTCACGTTCCTTCTCCTGTCTGCAGAATGGGGGCAGGGACTGTGCACGTGTGTACACATGTGTTTTGTTCATGTGTCCCCAATCCTAGAACTCTCTTCCATATAGTAGAAGCTCAATAAACACAAGAGAACCAATGAATGAATGTATAATATATGGGAACAGGTGAATGCCGAAAGTGTTCTTGGAAATTACCTTTAGTTACTTTTTCCTTATCTCATACATTTTCCTTTTTACTATCCTTCTTTGTGAACCAGTTGCACCCCCCCCCCATCAGAGTGCACGATTATTTGGTTCCGGGGCTGTAACTTGCCGATTTTTATCCTCGCACTTAGAGGGTGCAAATAAAAACCGGCCAAATGCAATGAGGGAACTTTCACTGCAAGGCGTCGGAATTCTTTGTCCCTTCGGGAAGTGTTCGATGAAGGGAAGACGTGTTTTGCAGGCTTAGCATTAATGAGAATTCTGGCCCATGTGTTAGGACAAGTTAAGTTGATGTTCAAACTGCATTTTTCCCAAGTGTCGTATAGACAGGAGAGGAACAGCCAAACCCAGCTGGAACGCCCTGGCTGGCCCAGCGAGCACCTCGGGCCGGCGGTCAGCTGTCCCGGCAACCCCCAGCTGTCTCCCACCATCGTGCCAGGTGGAAGAACCCGTGTGCCTGGCAGTGCTGGCTCACTTCACAGCGTGGAAGGCTGGTTCCAACGGTTGACCGAGGCTGAGCCTGCAGAACGCTCGGCTGTGGGGTTTCAAACCAAAAGCAAAACCCAGCCGCTTGCTTGCATGCTGTGGTTTGGTCAACACGGTTGAAAAATATTTCATAAATATTAGAACAGCAGCCTTCAATTTTTCTTTCCTTTAGGTGTTAGGGGATCCCGTAGACTGACATTACAGTGAATAAAACCACTGTGTCAAGGAGCAAACACACTCCTGTAGAAACATTGAAATTTAATTCAACTCTTGACTCAGGCTAAATGCATCATTATAGAAATCCAGGAATGCTCTTGAGAAGAAATCACGAATACTGCCCTGGGAAATGTGTTTGAAATCATAAAATATCTAATGTCTAGGTGACATCTTATGAATATCAAACATAAAGAAATCTTTTTAAGAGAAAGGGACACCCCAATTATATAATCTTTTTCACATTTGTTAATCCCAAATTAAGAATGAATATGATGATGCTAGAAATGAAAATATCTCAATTTAACTAAAATGGCCATTTTTAAAAATGCTCATCAGGCACCTTCAAAGGGACAGCTTGGGTTTGCTTGGCTGTTTCTTCGAGACTGTATGGGCTGGGCCACAGGTCTCAGTGTGGTGCACGTGATACAGATGGCGTGAAGGCCCCCCCGCTCCTGTGGCTCTCTGAGGCCTCGCCTGAGAGAAGGGCAACACCCTGTGGGATGCACCACATTTTAGGAAGAAGGGAGAAACTTTGAAGGGCAGCTCATGACTTCAGGGACAGATGAAAAATCAGAAACAAATGCAGATGCCAAAACGTGGGAAAGCATCCATTAACCCTTTCGGTGTCATCAATTAACCCCCTCCTGCAATGGGAGTGCAGAGGACAGGTGTAAAATTTCCTGCTTTCAGTCTGCCTTTGATTTGACGCCTTCATGCACAGATTAAAATCTTTAACGTTTGCTTTCACCGTGCCACTTCTTAAGGACATCAACACAAGGAAATAGGATCTTGTCCCGTGATGTCAAAGGCTGCTGTTAACTAGGTAAAGCCGGTTCCAGACCTTATTAGTCCAGTCTCGTATCTTGGCAAGCCTCATACCTCAGCATGAGAAAATCTGAAGACTTCTCACCTCTCTTTGATTTCCAAGTCAAGCAGGCTTTCTGTGTAAGCCCTCTGGCATCGAGCTGCTGTGTAGGGGCCTCTATCTGCACCGAGAGTTAAAACAAGACAGGTCTTTGAATTGATCGGACTGTTGGGATGCGTGTGTGAGTGTGCGTGCCTGTGTGTCTGTGTGGCCATGCAGCTCTCCTGGGCGTTCCTGTTCTGAGCTGCGAGGTTGCGCCACGCCAGCATCTATCACCCAGATAGACCTACACTGAGTCGGTGCACCTCATTATCAAAATGATGTTGACAAACTCAAAAGTACAAAGAAGGGAAGCAAAAATGATAAAGGAGCTGAAAGGATTGATTTATGAGAAAGAGTAAAAAGAACCATAGATAACAGTGAATCACATTTTGTCTTTCATATGTAGCTCTTTTGGGGAATTCTAAACAGGAATGTTGGCAGAAGAACTCGGAGAAAAAATGTCTGGAAAACAATAAAAGTCAGGGTGAAAACTTAGAAGAAACGGAAAACAGATAAATAAAGAAGAACATTATTTGGTTAAAATAGGGTCCATGTTCAGTACCATGATTCGTAAAGTAATGAAATGCAGAGAGAAGATCTAGCTCAGAAAATAATTTCAAGTTAAAATAAACACTATGTATTGACATTGCAAAAAGCCAATTCAAAAATAAATACATGATTTATGTAAATCCTTGCACACGTTGGAAGGTGAATTATCTGAGCAGTTAGAACCTTCACACAATTAACTCTGATAGAGGAACTCTCAGCAGACAGGACAGGGAGCGGAGTGAATTGCTGTGGCCCCAGAGGGCCCATCAGTATCATTTTCTCTTTCCATACTTGGCTCCCCATTTTATTATACAGCATAATTATTTGACAGTCTGACCCAGGGGAATAAAGCAAATATCAATCAGGGTTTGAAATCTGCTAAAAGCAGGGAACAAAGAAAAACCCTGTTCACCCGTGGAAGTGCTATGCCGTCACGTGAGCAAAAGGGTTTACGTTAAATGAAACCTTTATGACACTTTGTAATGATTTGTCCTAATTTTCTTCCCAACGGCTTTGCCTTTGCCATCTTTTTAGACCTCTTCCTGTTAGCTGAGTTGGGTGCAAACTCGATTTTGCCGACCAAGTACCCGCTGCCTCTAATGATGACATGGCCAGTGACCAATTTCCTAACTACAAATAAGAACGGCCGTGTGTCCTGTGGCTGCAGCGAGGCAGAGGAATCTGCTTCCAACCAAACCCCTTGGACGTGATGGTCATTACATTAGATTTCATGAGCTTTATAGTTAAAATGTTGGATTAGCAGTGTGCAAAAGTGTGTGGATGTGCGTGGGGAGGTCGCCACATTTTGTAAAAGACAGGAGACTACAGACAGAGGATTGAAGAGGCTACATTATAACTCAGAGACTGAAGGCTGGGGTAATTTTCAGGGCTTCGTGGTATTTTGACATATCTACGAATATCAAAACCTACCACCTAGTGCAAAATATCAGAGTCTGACGAAGAAGCAAGTGTACTTTACTCTTGTGACTAACAAAAAGATTATCACTAAACTTCTCTCTCATCAGCTTTTTTCAGATAATAATTAAACTTTGATTTAGAAGAAATATAACGAATTTGAGATCTCCCAATTAGTATCAAATATCCTCTTTATACTATAAACGTATACTTCTTTAAATACTCATTTCAGAGCACTCATTTTTACAGGAAGCCAAAATAGAATTTCATGCTTTAAAGTATTTTTCAGAAGCCAGTTTTGTCCCAAGAAATGCAGGTGAGCTGGCCGGGGACAGATTTTGAGCGGGCGAAATGCTCATTCCCACTTTGTTGGGAGTGGAGGACAGGAAGATTTCATAGCAACTGCTTCACTTGGGTAATGGCGTTTTTCTGTTTCTTTTTGTTTTCCTAGTTAATATTACAAAACTGATTACACATGTCTGCCTTGCTTTTACATTCACTTCACTGTGGTTTCTACACTGCTCCTTGAGAGGTCAACGACATGGCAGCTGCCCTCTCCTTGCCCACATCAATATTTTCAGAACATTCTCCTCTCCTGGCAGATCACTGGATCCTTCTGAATCCGCCTCTACCCCTCTTTCTCCATCCATTCGGCATGTTTTCCTCCCCCATCTATAACCCTGACGTGAGATAGTGAAGTCCCCCTTTAGCGAGCACGAGCCCATTTCTAAAGCAGTGAATTTGGAAGACGATTCAAATGTTCTCTTTCCATTCCCAATGTCCAAGGAAAATCAACGTTATTCTTTCTTTACCAAAGTGAGGAACAGTAAAAAGAAAATATTTGAGAATCCCTTTTCCAAACAGAACTCTTAAAAAATCACAGAATAACTGAAGACTGTCATTTATCAAGAGGATCTGACTTTGCTGACAGCAAACCTCAATATTTTAAAGCGAGCAGAAGAGCAGAGAGAGCGCGTGGGTTGCGGCGCGGGGACCTCGGGCGCTGTCGGGGCTGCAGCGCGCGTTGGAAGGGAGGTGGGGGCAGAGCCGCTCGCAGGCGGGGTACAGGGGGAGGCCCTCGCGTGCACCGCCCTGATGTTTTCATCCATTGGACACATTCTGACAGACAACACAATTACACAATGTCTCATTATTTATGGCCACATTGTCTCCTCACAACACATCCAGAGAGAGGCTCCCTTAAAGTTTTTCTTCCATCTTGGGGAGAAGGAAAATGCAGCCTCCTTGGCATCTTATTTCCAGCACTTCGTTTAATTGCTCAGCGACAAGACTGTAAATACTGCCGCCCGAGGAGCTAAATCATAGCACGAGAGGCCTGTTAGACCAGAAGCATCCGTGCTCAACATACCTTTGGGGACGATGCAGGTGTCTAATGAATACGTGCCACGTCGGCTCCGCATGTGTATCTGGTTTTCACCTGCACGGATACATCTGGGGGCAGCTGGGGGCAGCTACAACACCTCCTCCTCGCAGAGCCGATCCGACACCCCTGCAAGCTGGGACTCAGGCCGGGAGAAGGAGCCGATGAGGGAGACCCACACGCAGCCCTGGACAAAGGCCCCCTCCAGCTCACAGGACTGTGGGGCACACCAGCCGCCTCCCGTAGAGCCGGGCAGCAGCAGGTGGCAGCATTGTCAAAGGCCTGGCAGCCGGGCTGGCTGGACGGGGACACGTGCGTCCTGCAGGAAGTTTGCATGTGGAGGGGACTTCGACCTTTCATGAATTTACTGTCACCTCATTGAGCGCTCCGTTGTTTGCTGTGACTGCATCTGGTAATTAGACCCGCCCAGCTCTGGAGCTGATTTCTCTGCGTTATTTGATGCACTCGCTGTTTGTACCACATGAGACAACCTGAATTCTTTTACCTCCAATTTACCAGACCGGGGTCTGGGGGCCACAGAGAAAAGCCAGTCTCTTTCATTAAAAAACAAACAAACAAACAAAATAAACAAACAAAAAACAAATGACAGGGGGGCGGGGTGAAAAAAAGGGAGGAACAGGGATTCGATAATAAAATGTAACATCGCTATTTTATTACCTAATGTTGAGGATGGGCTAACCCCGCGTGCGTTGGGAACACCTGTTTCTCTTCTTTTTTTTTGAAGTGGTGATTGAGGTGAAAGCCATTTGGTTCCTCTTTCTCATCTGACTCTGGGTCATCTTCAACCCACAGGAGCCAGAGTTTGGAGCCTCAGCGGAGTCCCACTTCACGGAATTAAGGGCAAGCACTGGCAGGAGCTAACATGTGAGGCCAAACAAGTTCCACTGACGTCTCAAAGTAAGAAAGCAGGCTTATTTCCTCTCCCCAGCTCAGCGTACCAGCCACGAGCCTCCGAAGAAGGAGAAAGCATTTTAGACAAATTCAGAATGAGGGCCTGTGCCCAGACTAAACTCAGTCTCCCTGTAGTAATGACAAAAATGGGCTACTGATGGCAGTGCTGGCTTCGCCTTTAACTGTGACCCAACTAGGTTTTGATTTTTTATTGCACTTGTGACATAAAATGCTATTTTTTTCTCTCTCATTGTTTTTGTTCCCTGTGCTAAGGCTCACACAGGACATTTCCAGTCCTGATTAGATATTTCACTGTGTCTCGACAACCCAGTCACGCACACATGCTCTCCCTTTCTCTCTCCGCACACACACACAGGTGTGCACACGTCTCCCTGCCCTCTCCATCTGAGTAAATTAGTAGTGATTGCTTCTATATGCTTAATAGTTCATAAGGAAAACTCGTTCCATTAGAGGTACCTCGAGCTGCCATAATGGAGATCGAGAACTGACACCACCGAGTTGTAGATGCAAGTTCTGTTTAAAATGATGCCAGAGTGAGGCACCAGGATTCATTAACTCAGGCAGAGTTTCTCATTAAACGTGTAGATTGACAGTCGGGACTAACCATCATTTGTGGCTTCCTTAGAGTCCCCCTACCCAATAATATTTTTTTTTTTTGCACAGGTGATATTATATTTAGAATAAAATAGGGAAATTGTAACTATTCAGTGGTACGTAGATGCCTGCTTTCTATAAAAACAGCTGTATTCTTTCTTCCTTTGTCACCTTTCTGAAAGAAGGAGGACCCAAGAACAGTTAAAACCAATCAGGAGGCTGGTCACCAACATTTCTAGTTTAACTCAAAAATAATAGGTAAAATGCAACCAAGCTACCTGGAATATATTTAAATATTAACCATAATATTTCTCAAGGAACTCACAGCTCGGGCTTTCCATTTTCCTACCATTTAATTCATGCATGTGTTTCACTTTAGTACATCTAATAAATCCTTTACGGAAAATTCCTCTTAATATGACGATGGAGAAGGGTCCAAAAATTAACATCTCTTCGTGCTTGGAAAAGTGACTTGATGAAGGAAAGGCACACACTCATTACAAAAATATCATTTTTCCTCAAAGATCTGAGGCCCCTAGGTGACACTATTTTGCATCTTAACATAAAATATGTAATGCAGAACCTTCTGGTATTAACAGATACGCCAGAGTACTCTGCCCTGGGCAGTTTGTGAAGATGCAAGATAGTCATGCCTTGAGGTACGTAAAGAAAATATTTCTTGCGTAAATACGGGATCTCAATGGTCAATGAGCAGATATTCTGGAAGGAACTGTCAATATAAAATGTCATATTGGGCAAAGATGCTTTCCTTATTTAAAAAAAAGGAATCATATGTATGCGTTTATGTGCATGTACTTACATATTCAAAAATGTATGTGAATGATAGAAAAAGCTGTAGGAAATGCTCTTCAAAAAAAATAGATGCGATTTTCCAGAAAACAACCTGAAAGACTTATTCATTACTTGGAGATCTTTTACTAAGAAATGGCTTCCATGAACCAATGCTGTCTTTGTTCCCTTCCTCTCTGTTCACTTCCTTAAAAGTATCCACTATTAAAAAGAAAAATGTTAGGAGAGGGACTCTCCTCTCTGTGCAAAACTTTCTTCCCTTTATATACCCACTTTCTAGAAGGACTATTTCAATTTACAATAAACTGAGTTTTAGCTCACAGTCTCTTTTCTGCATTCTGTCAGGAGCTTAGATTTCTCTCTTAAGGTAGATTCTCTAAGGCTCCCTGAGTTACTACGAATTTGAAAGCACTTTCTCTGGAAAGCTTTCTCTCCTTCTTTTTTCTCAGTCTTTCTCAGGGAGAATTTATTTCAGAAGGTTGCTTTGTACCCTTTGTGTATAAATATAGACAGATATGGGTATAGATAGAGATCGGGAGGATATACATGCAGATAGAGACATGCAGTTGCTTAAATTCTCTCCGCGTCACCTTCTCTCTGATTTGCGTGCCTGCCTCTTCCTCTTGCTGTTCCCCTAGGGCAGGCAGAAGTATTCTTGTGCTTTTTGTGCATTACTGACTACCCTTGTCAAATGCTTTAAAAAATAAATGATTAGAAATTTTTGAAAATGTCTTCACCTTTGTCCCTGGATCTTAAAGTATTGCTTGAACATTCTTTCTCAGTATAGCATAAACCATAGTAACATGTGCAATCTTCAATCAGCAGTATCTTCATGATCTTGACATTCGTAATTCTTCAAGTCAGCCCAAGATTGAAAACAATACCCTCCTTTAATTGCATAAAAGGTTTTCAATTCATAAGGCATGAAAGAGCCCAGAAAATCTAAAAGTGTGTTAGAAAAGTGAACCTGGCAAGTAAAAAAAAATTGTTTAGAAGGATATGACTAAATCTCTGAAAAATTCTGCAGCTTTATTCAAAAAACATATTGAAAAATTTGTCTACAGAATTTCCCATGGTTCTGTGCCTATAATAGATTTCTTTTGGAGTATGGTTCACATACAAAAGCTAAGATAAAAATTAAATGTATTTTCCACAGAGCAGAATTAAATATTTTGATTTTTATGTGGTTCAAAAATGGATTAAATTAATGTATATAATAATGTTGACATTTTAAGTTAGTGGGAAAAATAGACTGTTCATGAAAAAGCATTGAGAAAACTGAGTTGCTATCTAAAAATAAAATTAATTCAACCTCAAAAAATTTAAAGTAGTTGGAGTTGTATGCAGTATATTTTTTGACTACAATGAATTAAATTAGAAATCAATGCCAGGCTTCTGGACGATCCCCTCAAATCTGGAAAATAAACATTGCACTTCTAAATAACCTATGAATCGAAGAGACAGTCACATGGGAATTGGAATATATTTTAAAATGAATTACAATCAAAGTACATCATTCAAAATTTGTGGAATGTAGATAAAGAAGTTCTTTGAGGGAAATTTATAGCATAAAGGCCTAAATAGAAAACAAGAAATGTTTCTGGGCTGGCCTGGTGACACAGTGGTTAAGTTTCCATGTTCCCCTTTGGCGGCCCAGGGTTTGCTGGTTCGGATCCTGGGTGCAGACATGGCACTGCGTGGCAAGCCATGCTGTGGCAGGCATCCCACATATAAAGTAGAGGGAGATGGGCATGGATGTTCGCTCAGGGCCAGTCATCCTCAGCAAAAAAAAGGAGGAGGATTGGTGGCAGATGTTAGCTCAGGGCTAATCCTCCTCCTCCTCAAAAGAGAAATGTGTCAAATCAATTGCTTAAACTTTCACATTAAGAAATCAGAAAGTAAGAGAAAATTAAACCTAAATTAAGCATAAAGAAGGAAATAATAAATATAACAGCAGAAATCAATGGAATTGAAAAGAGAAAAGTCAATGAAATCAAAGAGAATTAATTTTAAAAGGTACATGAAATTGATAAACCTTTAGCTACATCAGTAAGGAATAAAAGAGAGAGGAAATAAATTACTAAAATAACAAGAGAAGTGACATCATTAGAGATTCTGCAGATGGTAAATAAGGTGATATTACTAAAGATACACAAAAAAGTCATAAGTTAAATAGATTTGATGAATGATACAAACTATCAAAGCTCATTTAAGAAGAATAAATTACCGGAATAGTATAATATCTATTAAGGAAATTTAATCTTTAGTTTAAAATATGCCTACAAATAAAATTCTGGACCCAAGTGTCTACTGGCACATTCGAGGAAGAAATAATACCAGTTCTATATAACTTCTTTCAGAAAATAAAAGATGGAGAAAATTTCCCAACTTATTTATGAGTCCAGCATTATACTGATATCAAAACTAGACAAAGATATTCCAAGAAAAGAAAAACATAGATTAACACCCTAATGAATGTACTCACAGAAGTATTTAACAAAATATAAGCAAGGAAGTCCAGGATCATAAATCATGATGGAGTAGAGCTTGTCCCAGTGATGCAAGGCTGGTTCAATATTTGTAAATTGATCAATATAATACACTATATTGATATGCTAGAGGAGAAAACCCATGTCATCATCTCCATATGCAGACAAATTCCAACAGCCATTCCTGGTAAAAGACATCCTTAAACTGAGAAGGGGTATCTACAAAGAACCACAGCTGACATCAGACTTAAGGGGGAAAGACCGAATACTTTCCCCTAAGATTGAGAATAAAGCAAGGACGTCCCCTATCACCATTCCTATTAAAGATCTATGTTAGTTTTCTATTGCTGTTGCAACAAATTACCAAAAATATAGTGGCTTAGCACAACCTATACTTATTATTTTATATATCTGTGAGTCAGAAGTCTGACACAGATCCACTGAGCTAAAATCAAGGTGTCAGCAGGGCCTTGTTCCTTACTGGAAGCCATAGGAGAGAATCCATTTCCTGCTTATTCGAGGTGTTGGAGGAATTTAGTTTCTTGTAGATGTAGGACTGAGGTCTCTATATTCTTTCTGACTGTCCATTGAGGGCTGTTTCCACTTTCCTAGCGAGGCCGCCACATTCCTTGGCACATGTCCCCATTTCTCCATGTTCAGAGTCACCAATGGTGTGCTGAGTGCCTCTTACACTTTAGATCTCTTCCCTTTTTACTTCCTTCTCACCCATGTAATCTTACCTGAAAGGACTCCTATAATTTTAAAGACTCAGTGATTAGATTAGGTCCACTTGGATAATCCAAGACACCTCTTTATCTCAAGGTCCATACTCTTAATCATATCTGCAAAGTCCCTTTTGTTACTTAAGGTCTCATATTCACAAATTCTGGCAATTAGGGTATGGAGATCTTTTTTTTGGATGAGGGGTTCATTCTGCCTACCAAAATATCATAGGGAAGAAACTATCCAATACAATATGACAAGAAAAAGAAAAAAGTTGACATTACAGAAGATTGAAAGGAAGAACTAAAATTATCTCTATTCATAGACTATATGATTATCTATGCCAGAAATTCCAAAGTATCTACAAAAACACTACTAGGTATAATATGTGAGTTCAGCAACGTTGCCATATAGAAGGTAATATACAAAAATCAACTGTACTTTTACAGAATCACAGTGAACAATTAGATGCTGAAAATTTTAAAGAAAACACAATTTGCAATAAGACTAAAAACTTGAAATGCTTAATGAGAAGTCCACACAAAATTTGTGCAAAATTTGTACAATAAAAATTATAAACTTTGAAGATATAAATCAAAGAAAGACTAAAAAAGATATTGTTCATTAACTGAAAGTCTGAATTTTTTTAAGATATCAATTTTCCCTAATTGAGTTATAGATTCAAAGTAATTCTAACCAAAATCTCTACAGGTATTTTTGTTGAAATCAACAGCTGAGCTAAAATTTTTATGGAAATCCAATCCAGTCATTACTGGAGTTACTAAAAGTAGGAGATAAAACAAAAGAAATAGAAGAAAATTTCCTTTGAAACAAAAAGAGACTTTCCAGAAGCCACAAAATCAAAAGAGAAAACCCCCAAATCCCAAATCCTCTTTGCCACAGAGAGAGACAGTTTTCTGCGTATATGTCTGTTTTAAGAATTTTTTTTTTCTGAAATGAAAACAATTTGAATCTGCTTTTATAGGTCACATTTTTTATCCAAATGAGACGATCCTGTAAAAATTATTGTCTAGTTTTGACAAGAATGAGGGGATATTTTTCTCCATAAGCTCCACATAAGGAAACTACCAGATGAAGAACTTCAGCCCATCAAGAAATGACTATGGAAACTGAACCCAAAGGTTAGCTGTAAACCTGGAATGCATGGAATGAAGACTACATGACCTGGTATAGCGACTGAAGATATGACAGTGGGATGCACTTCCACAATGTGAAATGGGTCAGCTACCAAAGAGTGCACAGAAGAGAAAAAAATAGTACAATTTTGTGACTAGGATACCTTTTTAAGGGGAACATTAAGTAAAATATAAATATATTTATTAGAATAATGGCAATGCTAAGAAAGATAATATTATTGATTAAAATTGTTGCCAATAGAGGATGGGTAAGACAATGAAAAGATGCTATCTTTATCATTGCTTTTACAAGGGGACTAATAGATGCTGCATAAGTAATTAAAGGATGAAGGGTTTTATATAAAATTATCAATACAAAGGTAACCACTAAAACAAACGAAAAATATCAGCCTTTCTAAATATCAGAAAATCTGTTTGCAAAAAAGCACAAAGAAAACTGAACGTAAATTAAAGACTTTAAATTCTATGAAAATAAGAAATACACAGAATAATATGACAAAAGTAATAGCAAACATGTTTCCTATTTTGGTAAACACAAATAAACATATTTTTTAATTAAATGAAATCACAAAGTAAAATCCAAATTTATGCTGTTCCACTTAAAACAATGTGATTCCAGAAAGACTGAAAACAAAAGAAGAGGCAAATCTAAGCAAGGAAAAAAGAAAAAGAGCAGAAGTGTAATTTTAATATCAGACAAAACAAGCAGTTTAGGTGAGACCATAAAACAAGACAGAAAACAAAGAGGAACTATAATATAAAAATGAATGTTGATGGGCAAGGCGTAGCAGTTAGGAACATCTATGCGTGAAACAGCACAGTGACCGTATCAATGAAGCAGAAGCTGCAGGCACTGCAAGAAGAAATAGAAGAAACACGAGGAGTGGGCATTTCAGTTCATTCCTTTTTGTCCATGACAGGCCAAGTTCAAAGTAAGACAATATCAAAGTCCTAATAATATCGTTAATAATGTAGATCTTCTTTATCCAGAACAAATACTATATCCTTATAAGAGAGGGGATATTTTCTTCATATATGATCATGGGATAATCGCTAAAATGGCCCATAGACTAGAGCAAATAAAACATCAGAGTCTGTGGTGCTTCTTGTGCTTAACTATTGAGGATAATCCTGGCTTTTGGGCACAGGTAGGCACATTCTATCAATTAGGAAATGGCCATCTGTTCTTAATTTATTAATTTTTCTAAAATCATGAACGGTTGTTGAATATTTCCAAATGCCTGTCAGCATCTATGGAGATGGGCATAATTTTTTCCCCTTAGAAATTTCAACATTATGGGTTAGATTAATAAATTTCCTGATATTCAACCATCCTGACATCTAGAATCAGCACCATCTGATTATTAAATGATTGTGTGTGTATTCTTTGATTATGTTTGCACAATTTTCATTTGGGATTTGCACTAATATTTGTAAATGAGATTGATGATACATTTGTGTCATTCATTCGACTATCATTATGCTCACTATTGCCAAAATCATTTAACAATGCGTGAGAGGTGCTAGCTAATGCAATTATATAAGAGAAAAATAAATAGAGATGGAATAATTGGAAAAGAAGAGATAACACTCTCACTATGTAAAGATATGTTACCTGGAGCAAACTAAGGGAATCAGCTGAAATACTATTGGAAACAAGATCAATATTTAGAAATTGTACAATGTATAAAACTAATTAATACATATAACTAGCATCTATGAAGGAAAAGTCCCCATTTAAAATAATAAACCCAAATATAAGATAACTAGGAAAAAATTTAAGAGGAAATAAGCAATATCTACTTGAAGTAAACTTTGAAACATTTATTGAAGAACAGGAAAAGAACTGAATGTAGGAAACGACATCCCAAGTTCTTAAACAGAAATACTCGAAATTAAAGATATATCAATTGCTTATAATTTAATTTAAAAATTTCACATATGCCAAAAAAATATTCCAACAGTTACTTTGGGAGCAATAAAACCAGATGATGTTAAAGCCTGCATGGAAAGATAAGATGAAGAAATAATATAAGAGAAAAAGCAATGGAAGATGAATGGCTCTATGAGATCTCAAAATACAAGATACAATCTCTGTCATTAAAATATTGCGGTACTGGCACAGGAAACAAAAAAACAGAGGAAATACATCTCAATGCATTTGGAATATTTCCATGGAAATGTTAATGGGGTAATTAAAACAAGAGAGCCAAAATAGACTTTTCAATAAGTCGTATTGGGACAACTGGGTTGACATATGAAAATAATAATAGTAGATCCATTCTTCACAACACAGCCCAGGATAACTTCCAACGGGTCAAATATTTAATTATAAACTAGAAATTATTAAAGGACTAGAAGACATTAGGAATGTCTGTTTGCATTGGCCAGAATATGCAAAGAGAAATTTTGAAAGTTTACTCAAGAAACTAAGCTAACTGCTGGCCTGTGCGGTCCTGGGGTGTGTGACTGAGAACTGAGCAGATGGAAGAAGATTACAGGATGGAGACATTTTACACTGTCTAGCTGTTATTTTTTCATTCATTTTTAAGTCATGAGAATGCAACTCATTTTTTAAATTAAACTTTAAACAATTAGAGTTCTTTTTTTAAAATAAGTCATGGAATTAGTAGATTGAAAGTTCTAGTTGGATGAAAGCATTGCTTAGAAAAATAGGGAGTGTTGAGCAAAAGTAGGATGTTTGGATTTGAAATTCTAGACAGGGTTTAGTTATCATGTATGACAAGCTCCAGATTTATGGCCTTGGGAGGGGATAACTGGCTGGGCTGGAGGAAGTGACTATTGTGGGTAATGAGATACAAGCAGTGAGAGCCTGAACTGTTGGCTCCTTTTTCTACACGGCGGTTCAAGTCTTCAGGAGACTGGTAGTGACAAGAGAGCAAACCAGAGGCTGAAACTTCAGTGATAGGAAGTGTCCAGGAGACCTGTGCGTGACCACAGTAAGAGCATAGCATCGTAGACTTTGAGGCACACACATCAACGGAGCCGAATATTTCAAGGGACTGGAAGAGCAATAGTCCCCAGGCTGCAACAAAGGAAAAGAAGGCTCTCTCCCCCTAGTGTCACATTTCCTCATCTGTAAAATGGGGCTATGGAGGGGATGAAATAGGTTAACATATGTCAAGTGTTAAGAACAGGGCCAGGCACGTGGTCAGTGTTTCACGTAGCGTGTGAGGGAAAACATAGCCACCCCTGAGAGTGCTGCAGAGGACATGGTGTCTTCTGGAAGTGGCAAGTGTCGGTTAAGACAAGAGGTGAAGGGGAAAGGAACAGAAGTTGAGCATAGAAGGAATTCTCGACCCAGTGGGGGCTTTGAGAGTGGGAAGGAGAGTAGCTGGTGGAGCCAGTAGGAGGTAGGGATCCTGGCGATGGGGCGGATGAGGGGGAGCTGGGGCTAGATAGCTAGCGGGATGGAGGTCACCAGGGATGGCAAGCACGATGGCTAGTCTTGAGAGTGTTTGGCAAAAATGACAATATCACAGCAATCCCTAGGGTACATGCAACGTGTCAGCCCCTGCTGTTGGGTGCTTGGAACGCCTTGGTGACAGGACTTGGGGGTGACTGACAAAAGGCTCAGGAGGAAAGAGGGCCGTGATGCATCTGTTCTGGCTGCTGTGGGTCAGGTCGAGTATGCGGTGGGTACCACACATCCAGCTCTGAGCCAGCAGACGGTTAACCTCACACACTGTATGCAAGGAATGAAACCATAAAAGAGGATTTCTTTTCTTGTCGCTATGGAAGTGATATACTTTGCCCAGTTCTTTCTTATTTCCCTCACGGGGATAGGAAGTACGATCTTCTAGGTGAAACAGTGAGTCGTTTTGTGGAATAAGCAATGGAGTCTCTGTCATCCACGTGGGCTTATTTAAATAAAGAAGAGGAAGAAAAAAAGATAACATTCCCAAACTTTACAAGCAAGTGATTTATATATTAGGAAAGGATTTCTGCTGTCTTTTCCAATACAGCCTACATCTGTTATAAAAACTGGGTTATGATTGTTTTTACCATTGCAGACCTTGAAAGATACATAAATTATTTTTTCAGTGTTTCTTTATGTGCTGAAATCCTGTATTTCCTCTCTAAGGGAAAGCTAGCCTACTCTTTTCTATGGCACAGCATGTAGGACATGAAAAATCGCCATAAGCTTACTTCCCAAAAGATACTATAAGCAGGAAGGGACACTTCACTTGTTATCAAGACACAATTGTTAAGCTACAATAAATTATGGATTTTGTTGGAACTTATATATTTAATTTATTCGTTAGTACTTGTATATACAATTTAATTTTATCTAGTCTCTGTTAGTTTTATGGTAGATGAAGAAGCACATGGTTCAAGCATTATGAATTAAATCAAGTAATGTTTACACGGCATTGATTTCCAAAGAACTAGGAATTCCGTCTGCGAATAATTCCTTCAGACCAAGGTAGAGGGCATTTGGGGGAAACAGGCTGCCATCCATTAATTTTAGAGTATTTGTCTTTGTGGAACCTCATCCAGGTTTATCCCCCTTAACAATCTGTTTTTTTTCTTTTTAAGAGACAGAAAGTGGGGGCTGGCGCCATGGCATAGTCGTTAAGTTCAGCGTGCCCCACTTTGGTGGCCTGGGTTCACTGGTTTGGATACCAGGAGCAGACCTACACCACTCATGAAGCCATGCTGTAGTCACGACCCACATACAAAATAGAGGAAGACTGACACAGACGTTAGCTCAGGGCTAATATTGGTCACGCAAACAAAGAGGGAGATTGGCAACAGATGTTGGCTCAGGGTAAATCTTCCTTGCCAGGAAAAAAAAAGAGAGAGAGAGAGACAGAAAGAACTGGTTTTATCTTAGGAAACATGTCCAGCTAGTATGAGGTGATAGAAATATTAAGCTTATCTACATATGAATTTTTGAAAGAACAATATCAACAAGGCAACATTATAAGCAATTTCCTCCATTGCTTCAGTTACCTTTATAAGCACAACGGCTGATTTTTAAGAGTCTCATAAAGTTCAATGAATGCTTGCATAACAGCCCATAAATTGAATTATCTTTGCATCAGTGGATAAAGCACAGATTAGCTTTGGGCAAAAGGTTGCAAAAGAATGAATCAAGGATCCAATGTCTCATCCACATGCTCCAGCTCCAGGAGCCAATGCTCTTCCTAGGAAGGAGGTGTGTGTTATGGAGCAAGAGCGTGACGTACTAGCCACAATTTTAAAAGGTTGGCAAAGACAAAATCACTGAGACGGGAGTCAAACAACTAATTCCAACCTTCTCTCCGTGCTGTTCAATAAAGAACTGGCACTGCTCCTCTGGTGATTTTGACCAGCTGTCCAGGCTAGGAGCTAAATGGCCACCTGTACATATGCTAGTGTTGTTAATGTCGGAAATAAGATGCAATCCAGCATGTTCCCTCACCAAGTGGTCAGTGGCCTTGGTAAATGTTCCCAGGATTACATCTAGCCAGTATCCATCACAGGACAGCCCTCCTAGTATAGGGCTAAAGGCCATGTCACTTGGCACTTATAGTGGATGCTGAATTGTTTTCATTTTCCTCCTCTAAGAAAGTCGGGTCCGTGATGGCTTGCCTAGTGGCAGAGGTGTTCCCACTGAGATGATATGCAAAAAAAAAACCCATGGGCGACACACAGAAATCCTGTTAGTGCTGGCCACGGAGAAGTGCAGATGGCAAAGCAGGAGTCTGGTCAATCAGGCGATGTTGCAGGAATAGTTCAATTAGCAGGTAATACAGGTTCTGAGTAATCAAAATAAATCTTAGATTGCGTCTCACATTCTAAGGTTCTCCTTAAATTTTTCTGTTCTATTTTTGGCGTGGGGTTGGTAAATATAAGTAATTATGTAGATTAGAACCAAAACATCACCTAACAGACAAATTCTTGCGGTTGGCATTAACATTTCACTGATAATACTCTTTTCATAAATCATGGCATTCCTGTTAAATTATTCATATGGTGTTCTATGAGAACATATGACAATTTTTTAAATGTATTCTTCACAGCATCTTGCAATCAGCCAGAATGCCACTCCATGGGTTATTTTTCTGAATCTTGCCATCTGAATGTTCTGAATAAATTTCACTTTATTCAATAAGTTTCACTGTTGTTTCCAAGCATTTCTTTTATGATTTCTACAGTTTCACTTCTATTGTATTACCCTACTATTTTATTTTTTCCCCATCGTCTTGATTTCCCTTTATATCTGCCATGTGTTTCACTTTACCATTTTTGCAATCTATCATTTCAGCTCTGAAGAAAGATATTCCCTATTATCTGATCTTCCCTAGATGTACTTAACTTTGTGACACTCGTATTTCTCTGAGTGACCTTTGTGATATAATTCTTTGGTGCTACATCTTGAAAGTGTCTCTTGACAGATTTAGCGGGTGCCCTTTTAATTCGCAGACTGGAACCACCCTGCCTGTCTTGAACAGACTTCTGCCAGCCCCGTTTTGTCTGTGCTTCTCAAATCGGAGGCAGCACCATAATTCTTTCATGTGCCACTCCCGAGTCACTTCACACATTTTTCTTTTTGGAATTGTCAGATGACTTTTTCATAGTTATTTGCCTAAAGAAATCTAAAGTCAGTGTAATGGAAAGGTATAGACATCCTCAGGTGCACCAACTCGGGGGGAGCGGATCGATGTCCGCCTTGCAAACCACCACCCGAGGCCTGCTGTTTCAGGGGCGTGTCAGACGTCAGGGTATGAAATGCTCGTTCTCCTCCGTGTGTATCTGGTCTCTCTCCTTTCTCTCAAAGTTCTGCCTTGTGACTGTCCAGTGTGAAGGGTCTTCTGTTGATTCTGAGTAGTACCATCATTCTACCAAAGTTGTCCTGAATTGTGAACCATTTTTCCAGGCGATGACAGCCGTGTCCTGCCACAGTGACCGGACGTAGCACAGAAGCTTGCTCCAACCTCTGTCACTGGATCAGAATGAACCTCTTTATTCGAAATCAAATCGCAGAGAACTACACAAACCCATCAAGAGCTGCCTCCTGCAACCCTGCCCCACACCACCTTGAACTAATATCATCTCATTTTAATAGTTTCCTGTTCCAGTGTAGGCCGTAATGTTCACTTTTTCAATAAATTAGAACAAATTATTTGTTTAATAAGCAAGAGATTATAGAGTCCCAGCATTATTCTTAGGAAAGTCATATTCAAATGAGCTCCTTGGTTTTAACAAAAAGAATTCTGTTATGAACTTTATTTTACAAGGAACTCTGTTTTTCTTTTAAATAAACAGTTATATAATCCTGGCATGATTGGCAGCTTTAATGGGAAGGAGTAATAAAAATGAGTGATGCTGAACATGTCTGACTGGTGCATATTGGGGCGATTCTGGGGGAGCTTACAGAGAAGATCTTCCTCTACCACCGAAAAGAACTGCTGACAACGAGCCTAATGCTATCCTGAAGGGTGAAAGAATTAGGTGTTTGATTATGTTAATCCTATTGAGATGATATGAAGAGTTTTTCTATTCAAACTGAATAAATGAATAAATTTTCTTCTAGCTCTGAAAATGGGTATAAACAAAGTGACTGTTCTGTGATGACCTTGGGGGAGATTCAGGCAGCTCTTCCAGGACCCCAGATTCAGGCTTCTCCAGTCTTCTTAGCATCTGCGGTCATTCCACTCACCACCCTGGCTACACCCAAAACTTTGATGAGTATGGAGCCCTAGTCAGAATGACTCAGCTTCTCCCACTGATCCAATTTTCCTTTGCTCTCTACCTGACACTGTCATCACCATGGCCACTGGCATTGGAAATTGCTTTAAACTTTTCCAAAGCTCAAATTTTGACCCCAACCACAGTCCTGCCATCTCTCCTATTCCTTCATTCCAACTAGCATATTTTTCTCTCTTTATCTTCTTCTTGTGCTCATCTTTCACACAAGATGTGAAAGAGCTTCCACCTCCCCACTGTCTGATCAGACACCCATTGAGATTTACTCTTCAGCCCCTTAACGCAGGGTCCCCACGGTCAGCCACCATCACAGTGCCTCCTGTCCTACTACGGCATTGTCCCCTCAACCTTCTGTAGGCATTGCCTTTCTAATCCTCAGGGCCCTTGCCTGCTTTCTTTCTCACATCTCTCCCTGTGAGCTTTGCAACAAAGTGTTTTATTTTAGGTCCCCTAGAGATTCATAAATTTGGTCAGGAAATTTGAGTTTTTTGTGAAGGAGGTAATTTCTGAGCTTTCTCCTTAAAATCGAGTGGGAAATATCCAGGTGAAGAGTGAGGAGCAGAGAGGGGGACACAGAGAAAAGAATATACACACTACTGGAACAGCAGCCAATGAGAACGTCCTGCCAGCAACACAGGTAAGAAGGCTTCAGGGGTGGTGCATTGGCATAACTTGATGTAGCAGCTAGGGGTGGGAGAGATGTGGGTAACTCCAAGGCTGTTTATTTGGTCTGCTGGGCCATGTGATGATTCAGTACACAGGCGGAAACAGAATACAAGGATAAAGTGGATGGCAAAGTGATGGGTTTAACCTCACATAGAGTGAAATGAGAAAAAATATAGGTTATGCAGGTGGGACTCTCCAAGAGGCAGGTTGGCATAGATCTGGAGCGTAGGAGAGAAAACTGAACTGAAAAACTAGATGTGAGAGTTGCTCAAGCCATATGCATTAATTTCAACTCTAGTTTCAACCATCTTTTGACTAGATGGAAGTGGAGACCTTAACGTAGGGCTTCTGAGACGGGAATACGGTGGGTTCGTGGAAGAGGCTAGCATGAAAACTGGGAAGTTCTCTGGCACCCACACAAATCACTCTTTATTCTTCCTGCTTCCCTTGTAAGCCAGTGCTCTTCATTTCTCATTCTGCTTCTCTGTCCAAGTGGGAGGGCATGGTTACCCACAACCTCTAAGTTTACGAGATACACTCCCAGTTACGTTCACAAACTGAATGGATGCATCTAGGTACCAAATACAAACCCCTAGGAGGAGGAATATGATTTTTCCGGCTTGGGGCGTGTGTCCAATTCTACCCCAACTGGCTACAGGTAGGGAGATGGAATCACACAGTTTAAATAAATCTGCCCCAGGGCCATCCTTATGAATAGGAAAGTGTTTCTCAGAGAAAGGGCATTGGCTTATGGGTTGAGCAGACCTCTACTAAAGCACCAACTATACTATGGAAATAAATGGGATGACTATGAAAATGGAAAGGGAAAGGAGTAGCTAGACTCAGTTGCAATACGCCAAAGATCCCCATGCCTTCGTTCTTGGCATAAGCTATTCCCTTTGCAAAAAATGATGTTCTCACATTTGTCTACCTACTAAATTGTACTTATTCTTCAAACTTCAACTTAAATTCTTTCTTTGTGAAAAGTCTGCTTAGTTCTTCTTATTCAAAGAGATCACTAATTTTTTGTATCTTGAGCATAATTCTATCATTTTGTGTGTCCTATCATTCCTTTGTTAGTATCAGTGCACCTCGACTGAACTTCATTTCCATGTGAATGGGGCATGTTTTCTTTATCTCTGTACCTTATGTTTCTTTGCACCCACTAGACTAGCCACCAAGCCCCTCCACAGAGGTAAGTCCATTTACGAGAGTGCCTTTTTGCATCTATTGAGTCGTAGCAGTTAAAAAGGCACCTGGCAGAAAAGACACTTGGGAAACATTCACTGAAGGAATGACTGAGTCGTTAGTCCCTATAGAGTGTTACTTGCCTGTCATCAGTCCCTATATAGCTACTGACATACCTGCAGCTCTCTGAAGTTATGTTAACTGAGTCAATTAATGGATGAAGATTTATCAGAAAAAAGAAATGTTTCTTGAAGATGACTTTAAATTTCCTAGAGAGCTAAGGTTCTTTTAATTTATTCCACTCCCAGGATCCTAGATGGTGGCAGAAATAAATTAATTCTCCCTTGAAGTGTCATCAGATTAGGTCTAGAACATATAATACCAACGAAAATGTGAATTGGCTATGTTACTAACACACACACACACACACACACACACAGAAGGAGAGATGGGTCCACTAAATGGGTATTGAGTGCCTCATTTCCCGGAACTTCCTTCTACAGGATCTGTAATTTAATCCAATCTCCTTCAACTGTGGGAGACAGCTTTGTTGATGCCATAACACAGACATGTGGCAGGAATGCAAGCAGCGTAAGCAGGGAGCTGGCTGCATCTTTCTGGAGAGTTAAGAGAAGCCACAGAGGGTAGCGATAACAGAGCAGGCAGCAATTTGCTGAGTGGACCATATGGGAAGAAATGGTATCCTAGTCAGAGAGAAAGGAATGTGCAAAGGCATCATAGATGTGTAATTATTTTGGTGGCACATAAGAACAAGGTTGTCCTTGTAATGTAGAAGACATGAGGCCTCCCAATCCAGACTTCTGACTCCTTTTAGAGCCTCTTCATATCTGTACACTGATTTCATGCTCCTGGGAAAGACTCCTGACATGAAATATAAAGACATATTTTACTCCACAATTTCAAAGAATAGGAAATATGATCTCACAAAACCTCTGGGGCAAGTAATACTTATATATAAATTTGCATCAACACGTTTATCTCCAAATCGAGTTTAAGGTGTGCTGTGTACCATGAATTGAGTAGACAGTAGTGAAGAGGACAGACAGGGTCTCTGGCCTCATGAAAGTAACAGTCTAATGGCCACAGTGCCACCAGCAAAGAGAAATGAAAACCATGTCTGTTACCTGTCTATTGCTGCTGTAACAACTTACTACTAATGTAGCAGTATAATACAGTACAAATTTATTATCTTAAGTTCTGTGGGTCAGAACTCTGACAAAGGTTTCAGTGGACCGAAATCAAGCTGTCAGTAGGGCCAGGTTCCTTTTCTGAGGGTCTACGAGAGAATCTGTTTGCTCACCTTTTCCAGCTTCCAAAGGCTGCCCATATTCCTTGCCTGTGGCCTCTTCCTCTATCTTTAAGGCCAACAGTAGCAGGTCGAGTCCTTCTCACATCTCATGACTTTGACCTCCTCTTCTGCCTTCCTCTTCCACTTTTAAGGACGCTTGTGATTGCATTAGGTCTACGGAAATAAACCAGGGTAATCTCCCTATTTTAAATTCAGCTGATAAGCAAACTTAATTCCGTCTACAACCCTAACTTCTGTTTGCCATGTAACGTAATATATTCACAGATTCTGGAGGCTGGGACACGAGTGTCATCAGAAGCCATTATTCTGCCTACCACACTAAAATATTACAAAAAGACGTCTGTCAGTTCAGCGTCTAAGGGAGACATAAAAGATGATAGGAATCATCAATAAAGTGGTGGAGGAGAAGGAAGGAATTTCTAGACAGTGGAATCTCCATTAGCAAACGTTCTAAGGAGAGACGGAGAGCATGATGAATTCCACAAGCATAAAGAAGAGCAGCAGGGTGGGATGCAGTAGGAACCATCATGTGAGGAGATGCATCAGAAGGACCTTAATCAGAGCAGACCCTGGAGCCAATGTAAGGATTTGGAACCTCATCCTTGGGTAATGGGAAGATATCAGTGAGCTTTAAGTAGATGGGAATACAATGAGTGTTGAAGTTTAGAGATGATTGTTCAGAATTAGCATAAAAAAAAAGATGTGGTGTGTTGGGGTCTGGTAGATTCCAAAGACAGCTGGTGAGAAGTGATGATGGCAGTTGCTAGAAAGTTTGATCTTAGATACATTACTTCTATTTATTCATCCAAAACTATTCACTGAGTTTCTCTAATGGTGAAGAAGACAGAATTTTTGCTAGGAAGAAGACAGTACTTTAATATTGAGGGTTTGGCAGGGAAGTTGGTAAAAAAGAATGCCGCCATGAGTTGGGGTAAAGAATCAGTGATGCAAAGGCCCTTGAGAAGCAAAAGGTAGGCTGCCTGTTCAGTTCTTTCGTGAACTTGGATTATTACTCAGAAAAAAAATTGTAGGAAAAGTGATTTATTATTTTAAATGTACTATGATAAACATTTATTTCTCTATTTTTGCTCAGTCATTGTTTTCTTCTAAGCACAGCTCTAATAAATGTTGACGATGCTAGTATAGAACAAGCTTTCATTAGAGGCAAATGAATTCACCACCGCCAATGCCACCTAAAGGTCAGTGGCTGCGTGCACAATACAGCAAGGAACAGTATTTGACCTTGTCCAATGGCATTGCTCCTGGTACAATATGCTATGATGTACTGAATAGTTCATTTCAAAGTGTATCTTATTTACGCATTCATTAAATTATTAGCAGTTCATTCATTAAAAGGAATCCTTTCCTGAAGCTTCAAGTATTTTTAGTTGTCTTTTTATAGTAGTATAGTAAATAGAGGAATGTATTCAAGTGAGCATAAGTTTTTCATATGACAATATAAGCAAGCTATGCAGTGAGATTTATATATACCAACTTATATGTGGTTTTATGATATTTCACCAAAGGCATCATTTGCATTAAAGTCGAAACAGTGAAACGAATGATTCCCAGTTGACCAGATGGATGTAGAGTTCGTGTCTTATGCTGCTAGCATCTCAAGGACATGAGATTCCTTCTCTTCCCTGTTTGTCCCACGTCAGTGGAAGATTGTCATCTTCCTGATAACTACCTTCACGTTTTATGAACATGGTTGTCTTCAACCTCTTACGGCCCCTAAGCATGTGCTGACTGCTGGGCTGTCGTTTTGCTTCGTCAGTGCATGGAGCATGGTGCAGTAGGTGTGTATTATTTAACAGCAGAAGCATTCTCTGGTTCTAAGGAAGGTGACATGCTATTCATTAAATGAGAGTGGGTACTTCCATTTGTGATCTAAAGTATCTTTGGGAGGAAAAGAGATCATAACTAATTGGCAGCCTTCTCTACGGAAAGATAATGAAAGCATTCACAGTTTTTATAATCATGAGTGAAAAGAACAATGTGAATACAAATTTATACTAAAAATCCTCAAACACAGCAAATACAGGAAATTGTTGGGGCCTTGAAAGATAGAAAGATAAACCGATAGAGAAAAGTTCCTTTAGGCAACAGTTAGCAGATTTACAGAGTTTACCGTATTTGCAGAATCTCGTGGGGATCATTGAAACTACACGATGCACGTAGATCGAAGCAGACTCTACAGTAGCGTCGCGGATGGAGAACCGTCTCAGTTGTTCTGAGGCACCGCAGGTGTTTCTGCCATGGTGAAGTCAAGGCTCCTGGAGTTTAAGAGAGCGGAAGGTGATTACACTTAGTGTCAATGGGAGGTGGAATTCTTTGTGTTATGCGTTCCAAGGCGGACCTCAAGGCACAGCTTATATTTTCACAAATAGAGTATGCTCTCCTTTCAAATCTATTACAGAAGCATAGGCTGAAATGTAATGACAGATCTGAGGGTCTGGAGGAAGCTGGGTGATGCTCAGAAAAAGTGAAAAGACATTGTTGTGAAAGGCCCTCCAAATGACATACGTGAAATTGAAGGAGACATAATTTGAAGCGAACCTTTAGATTTATGCTTCATTAAAAATTACTTTTTGTATATAGTGCAAAGTATTGACGTAGGTTTTATTAGTTTTTTTTTTTAATGAGTTTTTTTGTTTCTTTGTTGTGCTTGGATACCCACTTGTTCCAGCACCATTTGTGGAAGAACATGATCCTTTCTCCATTGATTTCGCTTTGCTCCTTTGTCAAAACTCAATCCCATAAATGTGTGAGCCTATTTCTGAATTCTCTTCTGTTCCATTGATCTGTCTATTTCTTGTGTGAATAGCACACTGTCTTGGTGGTGGTAAGTTTATAATAAATACTGATAGCAAGTAATAGTAGTCTTTCGAGTTTCTTCTTCTATCTCAAAACTGTTTTGAGGTATATTTTGAAGTAAGAGAGTTATTCCAGATAGAATCTATAGTGATTTCACCTCTCTTGTACATGATGTTGGTGAATATTGTCTATACGAATTATATGGATTTTTCTCAAGACCAGCCTTTGATTTCAATGACTTTTCTGGTGTTTATTCCACTTTCACCTGCTGTGTACTCTATTATTTCCTTTTTTTTTTTTACATAATTAGATGAAATTTGCTCTTCTTTTCCTAGTTTCTCAATGGGAAATCTGCAGTCACTGATGTGTGATTTTTCTTCTTTTCTAACAAAGACGTTTATTGCTTTAAGTTCCACCCCTCTGCCTACCATGCACCTATTTAGCTGCCTCCCACAAATTAGGATGTATTTTGTTTTCATTCTTATTTAAACCGAAAATTTCTCTACTTTCTTAATTAGTGATTTATTTTTTGACACATGGGTTCTTTAGAGAGAGTTTTTCCTTTTCAAATATTTGAGATTTTCTAGAGATCTTTCTATTATTGATTTCTAATTGAATCTATTGTGGTAAGAGAAAATATTTTGCATGAATTGAATTATTTTATATTTATTGAGACTTGTTTTATGACCCAAAGTATACTCTGTTTTCCTAGAAGTTTCCTATGCATTTGAAAAGAATGCGTATTTTCCTCTTGTTGGGTAGGATGTTCTAGAAATGTCACTCAGATAAAGTTGCTTGATAGTGTTATTTAAATATTCTGTATCCTTATTGATTTTCTCTCTACTTATTCTAGCAATTGAGAGAGGAGTATTAAAATCTTTTGATATATTTATTGATTTGCCTATTTCTCCTTATAGTTTTATCATTTATTGCTTCATATATTTTGAAGCTCTGTTTTTAGGTTCATAAAACTTAAAGATTGTTAGGTCCTCTTGATAAATAGCCTCCTTTATTAATGGGGAATGGCTTTCTTTATACATGGTAATATGATTTTCTCTTTTATACACTTGGTCTGACGTATGATTTGTTTTCTTTTGATTAATGTTAGTATCATATATCTTTTTCCATTCTTTTATTTTTAACCTATTTGTGTCTTTGTATTTAAGTGTGTTTATTGTAGACAGAGTATAGTTCGGTATTTCTTTCTATTTTTTCTTTTAACTTGACAATCTCTGCTTCTTAATTTGGATGTTGGGATCATATAACTTAAAGGAATTTTTGATTTGTGAGGCTTAAATCTGTCATCTTGCCATTTGCTTTCTAATTGTTCCCTCTGTTCTTTGTCTCATTTATCCTCTTTTTCTGTCTTCATTTGAAATAACTGGTTATTTTTTATGACTCCATTTTATCTTCTTTTTGGCTTGTTAGCTTTAATGCTTTGTTAGGCTAATTTAGCATTGTGTTAGGGTCAATGGCATACATTCGTAACTTGTCACAGTCCCACATTATTGTGAGTAGACGAATCTCACAATAATAAACTTTCGTTTCTCCATATCTCCCAAACATTATGCTATCATTGTCATACGTTTGAGGTTTCCCTATGTTGTAGACACTGTGGTACAGTGTTATTATTTTTATATAATCAATCAATTGGTTTTTAAAGAGATTTAAATAATAAGACAAAAATCTACCCATGTAGTTTCTATTTCTAGTGCTTTTAGTTCTTATCATGTATAGTCATGATTTTCTGGCATCATTTTTCTTCTGTCTGAAATACTTCCCCTAACATTGTTTTTCGTGCAGATCTGCTGGTGATGAATTATTTCAGCTTTTGAATATAGCAATTTTTTTTTACTTGATGAGGAAGATTGACCCTGAGCTAGTGTCTGTTACCCATCTTCCTCTTTTTTCTTTTTCTGCTTGAGGAAGATTAGCCCTAATCTCAAGCTGAGCATTCTATGTACTTTTAAAAAGTCCTACAGTTCTGAGATGAATTGGTCTGGCATGTGCATGGGAAATGGAGGGAGCTCATGCCCTCATCAAAATCCCAGTGGGAAATGTTGGGTTTTGTTTGTTTGTTTTTGGTGAGGAAGATTGTCCCTGAGCTAACATCTGTGCCAATCTTCCTCTCTTTTGTATGTGGAATGCTGCCACAGCATGGCTTGATGAGCAGTATGTAGGTCTGTGCCTTGGATCTGAACCTGCAAACCCTGGGCCACCAAAGCAGAACACACAAACTTAACCACTACACCACTGGGCTAGCCCTTCAAATATCATTTATTTCACCTGTGATTTTGAAAGTTATTTTCTTTGGATATTCTATGTTGAAAATTTTTTGTTTATTTATTTCAGTAATTTAAAGATGTTGAATTGTTTTCAATAAGAAACTTGTGGTCATCCTTATCTTTATTCTTCTGTACATAATGAGTCTTTTTTCTTTGCTTATAAGATTTGGTTATCAGCTGATTAGAATGATGTGATTATGATGTGACTCCGTGTACATTTTCTTTTTATGTTTCTTATGCTTGGAATTTGTTGAGTTTCTTGGATCTGTTGGTTGGTGATACTTATGAAATTTGAAAGATTTCAGCTGTTATTTTATTATTAATTTTTTTGCTGAGGAATATTAGCCCTGAGCTAACATGTTTGCCAGTCTTCCTCCACTTTATGTGTGAGTTGCTGCCACAGCATGACTGATAGTGGTGTGGGTCTGCATCTGGGATCTGAACATGCAAACCCAGGCTGCTGAAGCAGAGTGTGCCCAACTTAACCACTACACCATAGGGCTGGGCCCTGAGCCATTACTTTTTCAATCATTTTTTCTTCCTCCTCCCCTGTTCTCAGAGCATCTAAGTACATGTGTACTCATCCTTCAAGTTGCTGCACAGACCACTGGTGCTGTATTTGCCTTTTTAAATCCTGTTTTTTCCCTCATTTTGTGTAGTTTCTTCCATTGTGGCTTCAAGTTTATAAATGTTTTCTTCTGCAACATCTAAACTGAAATCAATCCTCTCTACTGAATTTTTCATCTCGTATATAGCATTTTCATCTCTCAAAGTTCAGTTTGGATCTTCTTTATATCTTCCATGTCTCCACTTAACTTTGTGAACATGTGGAGTGCAATTTCAGAACTTATTAAATGCCCTCGTCCACTAATTCTGACATCTGTGTAATTTCTGGCTGCTTTTCATTGAGTGACGTTTCCCCTTCATCATGGGTCATGTTTTTCTGCTTCTCTGTCTGCCTGGTAATGTTTGATTGGATCATGCACATTGTGAGTTTTACTTTCTTGGTTGTTGAATATTTTGTTTTCTCCAAATATTCTTTTTTTTTTCTTTTCCTGGGGTTCAGTTATATTACCTGGAAGCAGTCTGATCCTCTCAGGTCCTGCTTTTAAAGTTTGTTAGGTGGGATGGGGGCAGCACTCACTCTGTGGCTAGTTACCCCCCTGCTCAGATAACATCTTCCTGAGAATTCTACTCAGTGTTCGTGCATCGTGGGTTTTTCCAGTTGGTCTGGTTAAAACAGATGCTCTTCCAGGACCTGGGTGAGTTCCCATCACTGTCCCCTCTCATCCTTCCTGGAGGTTCTTTCCCAGCCTTGGGAGTTTTTTCATCTGTGTGTCCTGAGCAGCCCTCAGCTAAATGCTCTGAGGTCCTTGTGGAGGTCTCCAGAGGACTATCTCTAAGCAGCTCTCTTTTCTTTGGTACCCGTTTTGCAAAACCTTAGCCACCTTGATCTCTCTGGAGGCTCATGTGCAGCTCTGTAATGAAAAGAGTCCACCGGGCTCCACCAGGGATCGCCCCCTCCCCACACTCTGGCCTGGACACTCTCTCAAGGCAGTAAGCTAAGAAATCACACGACTGGCCGGGTTTACTTCTCATATCGCAGGTATCTTCAGTGCCTGGTGTCCACTACCTTGAAAGTTGTTATGTTTCAGTTTGTCTGTTTTCAGTTGTTTCAGCCCAAAGTGTTAATCTGGTCCCTGTTACTCTATCTTGATTTGAGCTGGAATTCCCTAGAGCACATATCATTTTATGACTAGAATCCTGGCATTATATTTGGCTATTTGAGCTCAATTTGAAAGTGCTAAAAACAAGAAATAAATGAGTTTATTTCCCATCACATAATGTACTCTAAGAGTGAGGCATGTAAAATTCCTAAAAGTAACTGAAAATTTCAAACTGCTATTTTTCCATCTTCAATGAGCAGTAGATTGAGGAGTTCTTGTATTGTATGCCTTTTACATCAAACTGATTACTATGCTTGTCCTAGTATAGTGAAGCCACATCCTTTATTTTGTTAGTATTTTGTTATCTATCACGTCCATTTATAAAATTTCACTTAGTACCCATTGATTAATATTTCCTCATAACAGTTTTCATACTGAAAGGTTGGAAAAAAAATTCTGGTAAGTCTTAGATTTTCTTCTGTTCCAAGCATGGACATACATTGTAAATGTAAGTGAGATATATATTTTCATACCTTCTGGTTTTTATATTGACCGATAACATGATTTGAAACAAGAAACTACTGTAGAGAATCAAATTATATGCAAACCAAGCATTTCCTGCCCATAATATTTAGTGTTTAGATTGTTTGGTTTGTGATCCATTTAATCAACATCTTTAATTTAAAAAAAATAAATTAAACTCAAATAGAGGGCCCTAGTTGCTAAATTCCCAGTGAGCATTTCCTTTCACCATCTAAGTCATTGGGATTCTGTTCTGCTTCGTTGCACTGCCGGCTGGTGTGGAAATTTTAATGGTGCTGTCTTATGCAAAGGGTGTGCTCTACAAGTAAAACAAATAAAAATGGGGAAATGTACACTTTGTACCTTTGAAAGGTTGCATGCAGTGGCACATAAGACTTGGGTTACAATAACATCTGAAATGAGCTGGACAGTGGGAACCTGGTGGGACCTGTTTCGGAGGAGAGACAGTTG
Organism: Equus quagga; assembly: GCF_021613505.1. Taxonomy (NCBI): domain Eukaryota; kingdom Metazoa; phylum Chordata; class Mammalia; order Perissodactyla; family Equidae; genus Equus; species Equus quagga. The sequence goes on from NC_060275.1 coordinate 117,573,066, forward strand.
ACTAAACACTGGAGTGATTTAGTGCGCCATCCATTATTTCCTGCCTGTCATTTAAACAGGCTATCTATATGCATGGTAGGAGCAAGAGTGCAGAGAGGAGGTGGACGGCGTGATTTACGGGTGAGGGCAAACACCTGTGGGTTAAGCGGCTCAGAAATTAGCCACAAGTAGCATATTAGTGCAGCTAATCAGGCACGGTTCAGTATTTCGAGTTCTTGATTTGCCCATAAATAAGCTTCTATGTGGCTGCCCCGAGGCCTTCTGGTGATTAACTGCCTTGACCTACAGTAAAATACACAGATCGAGCAGCACAATGGGGTCTGCAGGTGTAGGCTGTAATCAGATGACTCTAAACTTGGACATCTGTGGGCAGAAGGTCTGAGAGTTTTGAGAATCGTGTTAAGGAGGCTTATCAGAGTACTTAACAATCAATTTGCTTTTCATTCCCTACTCCTGCTATTATGTTGACAACTTGTAGACTCAACTGCCCCGTGACCAGTCACTGGCCATAAAATATTTTCCCCCTTCACGTCTATTGCAGAAACTGACGGGATTCTCATCCTGGGATGTGTTTGCACTAATGTTGCAATTTTTAGTGAAGTTCAAATCCTTTGTATTATGTTTTTTGTAGTTTTCTTTTTGTACACGGGGGAACCTTTTTCACCAGCTGGTGTGCATTGGTTATATCTGAAAAGATCCCATCGCATCATCTTGCACTTCTAGTGAGTGGGCTGGACTATTTTATGCTTGAAATAAAAGACAACATAAGCAGACAACAGTGGAACTGGCAGACAACTTACTGCGGCCAGTCAGTTAAAAACATGTTATACAATGTTTACTAGAGATTGCCTTTTTTCTTGATCTTAGAAAACAGACAAAAGGATTAATAAAAAATCAAACAGAGAGGACCATGGGGCAAATGACCTCTGCACGTTAGTGAAGGGGTTGAATTTAATTATAAGAACAAGATCATTGATTGAGATGATGTAGGCAAATAAAATGTCGCAGGTAAATATGGACATTCCAAAGTCACTAGCATTTTGTCAATACAGTGAACACTTCCCCACTTTATTTGGAAGATATTCTGGATCTCAGTCTAATTTATGCTGGTTGTTTTACTCCTGAAATTCTGTCAGCCCATGTAGAAATCTGCTTATGTTGAGAGGGTCAATACTATGACTTACTACAAGGTTTTCCCCTGGCTGACCCAGGACATTGTAAACTCTGGGAAGAAAAATAATAGAACAATCAAGCAGCTTGTATTATCTTTGCTTAGGAGTGGAGAGGGCAATAAAGTGTAGTTTCAGAGTGGTCAGGAGTGCTGGTTAAAATGTGAAAATACAGAGAAAGTAAGAGTCAGGGCCCTGTTGTGAAAGAAGTGTTTTCAGGATTGGGTAGACAGAGGGTGTTTTGAGGCCAGAGGTATGGGAAATCAGAGGTTCTCCAAGATCACAAGCCCGAATAGAGGGGCCACTTCTAGAAAAGGAGAAGTTAAGAAGAGGTGGCTGAAAGATAGTAAACTATTTCAAACGTGTTTCCATTTGTAAGTTAATAAATTCAAGAGAAATCCAGCTGAGATCTGAATGCTCGACCTACTCTGCTGTGAGAGTTACATTTTAAACCAAACAGGGCTCTGTCAATGCTGTTCCTCAAGGCAGGTACAGTGTCACATGAATTGCAAATGCTAAACTACTAATAGCTTTCCCAGGACTTTGCTTCCTGTTAGGAACCCTTCAGTGATTTCATCCATTTATGTGTGGAAAAGTGTTGCAATTACGAGTCAAAGCCCCATGCTCAGAATGTTTCCACGTTCTTCCCAGTGTGCAAACCCCAGAGATTTGGCACCATTGGCTTTCTGGCATATTCTTCACGGCAGTAAATAGGAACCTTTGCTCCCAGCAGCCCCTCTCTGAGCTGAGGGAAAGAGTCCCCTCATTGCTTCCTTCCATGCCAAAGGCGTCCTGCCAATTGTCTAGCTAGAGGGCTCTCTGAGGTTCAGTCCTCTGGCTTCTCACTGGGGTGTATATATTTCCTCCAGCTGAGGGGTCCAAATACCAGTCTCCTTTGACAGAAGCAGGCAGTAGAAGTGACAAATAAATATTCATCTCCCTGAAGTTATCCCTGGCATTCCCATAATCAGCATAATTTTCCAGATTCCATTATTGTGATAGAGACCAATAGTCCCATCATATATCCATGGAGCTTTTTCTATTTATGAGCCTCTAAGCACCTAAATGGGGTCATATCAGGAATTCTTGCCCATGATCCTTGAGTGGAAGTGATAGATCACTTCAGACTAATGCAATTAAGAGCATGTGTGACTTATTTATATTTCATTTCCCACATCCCTCACCCTCAGAACTCTAGGCTAGAAGCAAAAGATACCAACATGTGACATTTCCATTTGTTGATAGACTGAGTCCCTGCATCCCCACTTGGAAGAGGGCTGCTATGAGGACCACCAGGTCCGCACTGGACGAGCATGTCAGTCAGCAATAGATCTTTGGTTCTGTAAGCCACTGAGACATTGGAGATTTTGTTACTGAAGCACAGTCTAGTCTATCCTGACTGATACAACCACTTTCTAACTGTGTGACACTAGCCAATATCCCTATCTGAAATATGTGTGGGGTAGTACCACTGGGATTAAACTAATGAATACATGGAAAGCACTATAAAAGTGCGTGGTGGGTGCCCAAGAAATGCTAGTTGCCACAATTATTACCTCCAGAATTTAGCTTCTCCACGGATTTACCAAGAACGGAGTAGATAAGAAAGCACTCCTCATTTCTCCAGTGAACAGAATGTGTTGTACTCAACAGGATTTTTTCAACGTAATGTTTTAAAGTGGAAAACATCACAGAAGATATCCCTTAGGTCTTTCTGTTCCCTTCTCATGTTTATTATTCTGGGATGATCAACTAACATAAACTTGTTTCAATTGTGTAATATTTTATATTCTCTGATTTGGGAGAACAATCTTTTCCCATTAAAGCCATTAAAAAAATTCACTCTGCCAGGAGTACCAACTCTGCTATTTATTTGAAAGCGAGGGAGCAAAAGCCTCAGGTCTATTGTAAACTTCGTGTATCCTGGGAGATCAACTTTAGCTTACAGTAGTTTCAATTAATTCCTAATTACTCTTGTGTCGTCTTTCTGTGAGAGGAAACACATTAGGAGTGAGGAATGATAATTTGTAGCACTGTTTCTTTCACAGAGTTGAAAGAAGATTGTGTTTATTATGAAAACTACAGTAATGAGAGTGATCATTAGTAATTCTTTACATCTGTGTTTATCTACCTCTGAGGAGCTTTAAGCTAATTAATTCTCCACATATATAAAGAAGAGAAAGATCAAGGAGAAAATCTCACGTTTTTCCATGGGCATTACATATTGAAAATATTTAGCAAGATATTATGAGTCCACATAATTGGGAAAATCATCTCTGGTAAGGGTAAGTACTTACAGTTTTCTGACTTTGAAAGGAATCCACAGGACATACTACCATATTACTCGTGAAGAACTGGTAATACTTGCAGATCAAAGGGTAGCTGCGAGCTCTAAAGAAATGGAGCAGGGACCAGCCCGTGGCCTAGTGGTTAAGTTTGCACACTCTGCTTCAGTAGCCCAGGGTTTTGCAGGTTCGGATCCTGGGCACGGACATGGCACCGCTCATTCAGCTGTGCTGAGGCAGCATCCCACATAGCACAACTAGAGGGACCTACAACTAGAATATCCAACTATGTGCTGGGGAGCTTTGGGGAGAGGAATAAAAAAAAAGAAGATTGGCAACAGATGTTAGCTCAGGCGCCAGTCTTTAAAGAAAAAAAGAGAAATGGAGCATTTTCAAACTTTCAGCTGTAAGATGAATAAGATCTGAGGATTTAATGTATACCCTTTAAATATCTTACAATTTTATTTTCAAATTATATGTCAATAAAGCTGAAAACAAAAAGAAGAAAGGGACGATTTTGCTAAAGCCCATGCCAGGCTTCCCTGAAGCCTAGATCACTCATCAGAAGAAATTCTTACAAAGGTAGAGGGAACCAATCAAAGTAACTCTCGTTTATCCGAAGGCCTCTCCAAGTCTTTATTGTAGACGAAGCTCAAATCAGGTTCCACCCTTGCTGTAACATGTAAAGAGTTAATTCTTGGCACCCCAGTTAGAAACCACTGGAAGCACAGTGATAGAGGCTGTGACAAGAACTGGTTGGCTTCTGATGGGACTGTAGTTAACAGGATGTGTTATCGCAGGCCATGTGAGAAGATTATTGAGTGTGTAACGGTTCCTTTGCCATAACCTGTAGTGTTTAATCCTGGGGACTTGAGTGTGAATCTTGTAGTTACTGCAACTGCCTTATTCATCGTCAGAGAACATAAGAGCTTCCTTTGAACACGTAGCTCTAAAGGAAAGCTATTTCTTTGTCCTTCTGGTATTTTAAAATACATTTCCTAGCAGTTACCAGACTGCACATGACTTTTCTCTCTCTATGGGGTGTTTTCATTACTAATAAATACTCACAGATTTTGGACTCACGTTGTCTCTCAAAAATATTCAGTATGCTATTTATTTTACCTTAACCCTTGAGAGTTCTTTATCATTAGTTGTAAAAGAATTTGTTTATGTTAGTAGTGATAAAAAGCTCTAGTTTTGAAATCTAGAACACTATTTTTCTCCATCACAGTCATTTGTAGTCATACATCATCAAATGATAATTTCCCCTAAAAATTTTTATTAGCAAAGTTGAAGCTTCGTGAATGTAGACTAAGACTTCTTCGTAATAAGAAAGAGAAAAGTGATTCGCAGGAACAGGATCCCCATAGACTTCATTCCATTTAAGCCTTTTTAGCTAAGCCCAAATTACCCTTTCTTTCTTTTCTGTTTACAACCTTCTCATTAAAATCTCTCAGGGCAAGAATTGCATCTATCTTGATCATCACTGTCATCTTTTGTGCCGAACATGGTACTTAGAAAGAATAGGTCCATAATCCATATTTGTTGTGAGGATGAATGAGTAAATGAAAGTGTACAGAGCAGCAGAAACCAGAAAAGTGCTGGTTAGGAGTCAAAACAACTATGTTTACAATTCCATCTTTGACCATCAAACAATTGGGAAACCTCAACAAACTCACCAATTGACCTTATTCAAAGTCATGGATATCCTGAATCAAGGAAGTTCTGGACTAGAAATCCACCACTTTGCAGTTCAGGAAACCGAGGCTTAGAAAGACCACCCAACTTGCTTAAGGTCACAGGGTGTCAACCAGAAGAGAGGGACCTAAGAACCACCTCTTCACCCTCCAGGTCCAGGAGGGTCAGCACTGTGATGTTAATGTAGAAGAAAAACACTGATTTTCCAGCAAGATGTGTGGATCCAAGGTCCAGCTTTGTGAACACAAGCACGTTTGTTCTCTAAGTCCCAATAACTCACCTGGTAGCAATCTCAACCTTGCAAGGTAGTGCCTGAAAGGCATCTTGCACAGCATTTGGAAAATGTAATTGCTCAGAACCAGATTTTCTCCGCCATGACTTTTGCTCCCTTCCTTCTTACTAAAATTCACCAACTTAAAGGATCCATTTACCAAGCACAGGTGGTAATTGGGGTGGGAGGGAACTCTTGGTCTTGAGATTTTTCCTGATTTTCCTCTATAATTTGACATGAAGTATTACAAATCATTTTATAATCCAGTTTGCTTCTTGAAAGTGAAATCTATGGTTCACTCTTTGATGGTCCATGTGTTCTGAGATGGTTCCCAGTGGTCCCCACCTCCTTGTATACATGTTCTTTTGTAATTCCCTCCCATTAAATGTGCGATGATCTTACTGACCACTTCTTATGAACAAATATGACACTGCCACTTCCCAGACCAGGACACAAAAAAGAGTATGGCTTATACCTTGAGTACTCTCTGGAACTTTGTCTTTTATCCCCAGTCGCCATGCCATAGGACTCAGGCACCTCGTGGAAAGGCTGGAAAGTGGACTATCCAGTCCAAATGGAGCCTTGAGACAACTGCAGCCCTAGACAACAGCTTGACTGTGGCTTCATGTGAGACCCTGAGCAAAGGACCCAAATAAGCTATACCCAGTTTCCAGGGACACAGACACTGTGAGATAATACATCTTTCCATTTGGAGAGTCTACATTTTGGGGTAATTTGTCATGAAGCACTAGAAAACAAATACACATTTCTATAGCAAGTTACAAAGCCTTGGATTGCATAACCATTTTTCTCTGTAGATTGTTCTCTGTTTTTTTTTTTTTTTCATTTTAGAATTAAAGCTAGATTTCAGTGTATATCATTGTGACATGACATGATTAAAAATAATCCACTCCCAAGAGATGAAGTCTTAGTAGACTGATAAAATAAAAGAGACAATTTAAGTTAGAAACATAGCTTGATAAAACTGCTCTCCTGTATCTTGGTTTATAAATGACAACTAGGTTAATATCATCAGGATATTTTAAAGCATCATCATTACCTTAATTATATCATCATTTCTTCATTTATTTGACAGATATTTGTTGAACACCTCACTTGGTATTAGATACTACAGCCATAGAGATAATGAAGACCCAGAATCTGCCCTCAAAGAGATCAGAATTTGCTCCTCACTATTCTATGTTTAACCCATCTCAACAGATCACGAAAATCTTCTGACAAGTCTGATGGGAAACTTAAGTTAAGGATTAGCACCTTGAATTATGAAACTATCTAGATTAACCAATGGGAACAGCCCAGTGACAAACATCTTATTTGAAAGAATCCTTTTCTTTTAGCCAAAGGGTGGTTTATGTCTCAGGTACAGACAACTCAAAATGGTTACATGAAATCAAGAACTGGTGGAAAAAAAGAGAAAAAAGAATTTATTGTGAGAACTCTGAACTGGTATCTGATGATTCTTGGAACAGCCCTTGAGATGTCAAGGATAATAATACAGTAACAACATTTGGGAAGTATTTCTAGTCTTACACTTACCCTTTTGGCAGAAATTTATTAAGACAGAATAAGCCGGTGACTTTTCAATTCCGAGTACAATTTGTTTCTCTAATACATCCGCAAGAGTAATGTGTGATGGAATTTTTCCTTCCCAGCCCCTCCAGTGTGGAAGATGATATGCTATAATAGGTTCTCACAGGCCATATCTCAGCAATATAAAACACAACACATGTACATCTGTGGCCCAGTGTCAGTACCTTAAATGTACATCAGAAATGCATTAAATCTTCTGATTGCTATTCTGTTTGTACAGCTTGTTGTTTCAGATTTTCTCCTGTAATGTACTCTGCTGATTACCTTGAATTATTGGTATATCCTTGGTAGAACAAGCACACCTTGTTCAGAAAAACAGTCATACAGATGTGGCTTGAGCCCTTTGGGTGTGAAGGAAAACAGCAGAAATATTTCTGGGAAGTTAACTAGGTAACCATGTGCTTACTTGAAGTCACATCTCCAAAGCATTTCTGCTTCCAGGTGATCTCGTCAGCACAGCCCTCCCAGAGTGTTCTCAAGACTCTCCGTATTTGATGTGCTGCAGGGGAGGCACATATATGCAAATCTCCATCCTAAAAGGACAGGGAGAAGGAAATAGGTGTCTAGGCTGGTCCGTGCTCCAGGCAGGAAGAATGCTGCTTTCTCTCTTGCATGACTTGAAGGGCGCACAAATACATTTCAACAAACACAATGTCAAGAATAAAAGTTGGAAATACTTTTCTGGATGTAGCTGGGTCATATTAGCAATGGCTAACATTTCTGAACCATAGTAATGTAAATAATTATTTTCACGTTGAAAATCTTTGCTGCCATCAGACAATGTGTGTTGAAGTATGTATGGCAACTGTCAGTGTATGCAAATCAAACATTGTCTGAATCGGTGGAGTATTTTAATATTACTGCCAAGGAGCTTGTGTGTGTGTGTGTGTTTAATATACAAGCAGCCATCATACCACCTCTGTTAGGTTGGTTTTGGAATAGTGAAAATCGATTGATCTGATATAACTTCAACTTTTGTTTCGCTCTTCTTATAATAAGTGGCATGAATTTGTGAAGTTTAGAGATGTACTCAATGGCCAAGGACAAAAAATAAGGTAAAATTGACAAGCCAAGAAAGTGATATAAAATATTCATTACCATTTTGTATCAGATATAAGAACTAAAAAAGAACTAATGCATCAATGCTCATTGATATCCTGCCTTGAAAGGAATTTTAGATTTTTAAAATACTGCTGTCATTTATTATTGTCAGCCCAACACTAGAAGTTTTAAAGACCTAATAACTCACAAAGATAGCTATGATCCGTCGAGTGGCTCTGACGTCCTAGGCACTGTATTGGACACCATGGAGGAAAACAGGAGTGAGGTGGAGTCTTGTCCTCAGAAAACTGAAAAGCAAGTGGGAAACGGCAAACAAACCAACCCACAGAAAGCAGTAGAGTGTGTTAGGAGAGAAAACTGGGGACCTGAGCTCCAGGGGCAGGTCAGAGAAAGCCTCGAGGAGGGCTAGGACCAGGACCTGATGGCAAAGTTACCCAGGATGCGGTGGATTTGAGCCTGGGAGGAGAGTCTCCTTAGGAGTGATGTGTTTATCTCTGAATATGGGGCGGGGAAGTGAGGATCCAGGGTCTTTCAAATTTACTCCCTTATCTTTTGCTTTATTTGTGTTTCTTTTCTGTATGAAAAAAGGAACTTTCCAATTCACTGTTTTATTGGTGCGATATAAAATAATTTGATGAAATATAATGAAAAATAATGATAACTTTTGGGGATGATAAGCACAAAGATGTGTTTGTTCCTAATAGCTAAACTGGGGGCAGAATCAGGTGTTCTCCAAGTGAGAGACAAGGAAGGCAAAGTGTGACCCACGGCTACACAGCTGTCACAGTGTGAAAGACCCTTCAACTGGTTCTGCTGGGGTTGGTCAGAACAAGTAGTGAGACTAATGGAAAGCAATAATTTTATAATGATAAATCTATATTTCTGTGATCTACTGACAAAATATAGAGTAAAGAGAGCTTTACATGTATTTTGGGTATATAAACAAGGCTTCAGATGAATCTAAAATTCTTTCAGAAAACTGCAGTGGAAGAATCTCCTTAACTAAATGCTTTATCATAGTATTTTGGAATTTTCTATTTTCCTAAATATAGGTATTATATCCTAATTTTAAAATGTTTTCCTACAGTTATTAACTATAAGTAATATTAGTAACAGTGTTAATAACCAATGTTTAAGAGCGTGTGTTGGGATGTTGTTGTTTGGGTGTTTGAGCCAGCCAAACTATAAAAGTTAAGCTGTCTTGTCTCTGGGCATTGCAACCCAGGGTGAGGGTATAAACTAAGACGAGACTGTATTTCACACAGGACTGTCACAAACCGTAAAAAGTTTGGTTCAGCTGTGAAAAATGTCCCAATTGTTCATATGTAGACTTCAAGAGTTAGTCCACTTTATTTGAGTGTAGACACTGATTATGGTAGGTTAGTTCCGGTCCTTGGTTGTAATTGGGGAAAACACATTCTTTCTGATTTGATAAGAAACTATTTAATTTGGATATTGTATTTTAATAATTGCTACATACAAATGGATAGTTATTCAGCTGCAAAAGCAATGCTCCCAACGTAATCTATAGATTACTGATATTTTCTTAATAATATTGGGTAAAACTGCCCCATTTTAATAGACCCTGTTAATATGATATGATATTTGACCAGGAGTTCTATAGTCATCACTCGTTGTAATTAGAAATAGATTCTTCTCTACATGGAAATAAACTCTTATAGAAACAAACTGCTAAAAGTTAATATAATTAAAGGGAAAAAAGGTAACCAACGGTATTATTATCTAATTATTCCTAGGAGAGAAAGACAGAACAATATTAAATGTTAAAATATAGATGTATATTTGGCCTGGGCAGAAAATTCAAGCACAGAATATTCTTTATTAAATTGGAAATAGTATAAAAATCAGTGTGTAGATCAATAAATCCTTGTAAGAGTGATCACAGATCAGGAAACTGAGTTGTCAAGTGTGTATGTTTGTATGGACGTGTATGTGACAAATAGAGAATTGTATCTACTGAACTAAAACTACCTAATCTTAAAAAATCATCTCTAATACTTATTTCTCTGTTGGACTCTTTCCATGATAATCTATGTTTTTAAATAAATCATCATCTGAAAAGTAATGTTCCAACCCAATTTTATGTTCTAGCCCCAAGGTTAAGCAATCTAAAGTGTCTACTGTACACAGCAAGATGAAACTAGAGGTAGATAGAAGAAAGCGCTAAGAAGATGTTTGCATCACTTTCTCCAAGAGGTGGAAAGGGAGAGGAGAGGGCAAGAAGTGCCAAATACATGCAGTAAACTTTCTAGGACTGGCGGCTGGGGAAAATGATGCTGGAGAACATGTGAATTCTTCAAGTGCAGGAGTCATTCGCGCCTAGCGTTTTCATGCATTTTTGATAGGACTAGTTTTGTAATATTGTTAAGAAGGCAAAGGTCTCTCTCTGTTTCATTTTCTGTAACTGAAAACCAAACTCCTGTGAAAAGCTGCATCCATGCAGAGCATTTCTTTTTTTATCCTATATATTTTAATGCCTGTTTTCTTGAAAGTAATGAAAACCTTGTCCAGAGCAAAAGAGCATTAATTTTAGAGGGGAAGGAAAGAGGCTTAATTCAATGGCTCTATCTCCTTGGCATGGGTAATTCAAGGTCCCTTGGAACACGTCCTGGGGCACAAGCAAAGTGTTTGCACAGCCATTGATTCCCATTTAAAGGTGGCTTCCCTCAGTTTTAGCCATTAACTAGTCAACTATCTTTAACACGGTGTGTAGGCAGGGAAAAATTCTCGCCTGTGTTTGCTCAAATGGACTGAACTAAAACCTATTAGGAATATAATATTTGATCAAAACTTTAATTGAGGGTGTGTTTAAAATTCATTTAAAATAATCTGTTTTTCTATGTTTCTTATTTTTGTAACATTTTAGGACATCATTGTAAACACACCGAAAATATTGTTTATTAATAAATGTTTGATTGGTGAGCTAAATATTAAGATTATATACATGCTGGGAATATAACACTATCTTTAGACTCTACTTGAGATAGTGATCATTTTGGCAATTCTAACGTTAACCTAAGAGAAAGAAGAAAGAGGAGGAGGAAGAGACAGTAGCAAAAACTATTGGAAATTTCAAGGTCTTTGAGAGGCCTCACAATCTGATTCTTTAGGTTTTCTGTTCTCAGCAATGCCAATTTGAAAAAGACAATCAGTGTTCTATAGGTTCAGATTCGTCATGTTTAATAATGGAGGAAATAATTACTTCCCTGCCCTCCTCCAAACCTATTAGCCTGTATGAAAGTGCTTGGAAAAGTTTAAAACACTATTTAGATTCAGACATTTGGTAATCTGGTTAGACTCAACGTAATGAAGATTATGAGTATGATCAATAAAAAATAAAACAGAGTGGCAATGTAAAAAATGTAAGAAAATAAAAAAGGAAATAACGTGGTTCTTGGCCTATTGTTTACTTCTGAAATAAAAATGCAAGCAGTATGAAAAAGTTTAAAAGGCAGCTTTCTCCCGAAGCTGATGATGGGCTGGCCCATTATAGCAGCTGACATCCCCTAGTACATGCAAAGAAGAGTACATGTCATGGGAAATTAGATGTGTGCAGTATTTTAATGTTAAAGCATTTGCAAGCCATAGACCTCGGCGCTGTTGCTAACATCAAACATGGAGACACTTGAAAGGAGTTGTGTTGAATGTGAAATTATATTTCCATAGTTTTCTGTAAACACGTCATTTCTTTCTTTTGCTGACTTATCTAACTGTCTCCTAAAAAATTTTCTCTTTTTTCAAAATGTAGACATTTTGAGAAAACTATCGTTACCAACAACTTTGTTGTCTTTTTACATTTTTCAATTTGCTAATATCGATCTTTGGGGGAGGGCAAGCCTATCACCGTTGCATGAGTAAGTATTCAGGCAAGGCTCCTTCTCCAATGCTTCTTCACATGTGTCTGTGTTGCCATTAGGTTTTCAGACACGTGTGCAAGATGTTTCTCCTTCCACTTTCACAGAAATTCTTAAGATAATGCCAAACCTCTATTTTCAAGGGCCCACAGCATTCATTAGTGTATGCGCACATATTTGTGAGTTCTTGTGGGCTGCTTTTTACATATATAATTACAATAATCGGCCAGCCTGAATCAGTGTGGCCTTGGACTTGTGCCTTACATGTCACCTCTCTCTGTCTAACGTCATCATTCTGAAAAGGGTCCTGGTTGTTCCTTGCTCTGACAGTTAAGGCGGTAGCCTTGCTGACCGTTTATGTGGTCAGGTCTGGCTTCATTGCATCCTTCTCTTGAAAACTCCTGAAAGGAAGGTTTTAACTTGAGTATGTAATACTAATATGATTCATTAACATGATTCAAGGAAGGAAATTAATAAATAAGAATAAGCCAGAGGTTTTAAGCTTGATCTTTTTGTCTCTCAAAGGCCATCAAATGCCCTGCAAGTTTTATACTCCTGCAGAAACAGAGACATCGAAGCTGTCAAGTTAAGGACTGGGGGAGAGTGCGGTACTTCCCCGCCTTACTAAGGCATTCAGTCTCCTGACGTGCAGTCTTGCAAGGGTAGAAGCGATGGTAGGAAACCAGTGGGAGATGGAAACACTTGCTCACTTGTATTTACTAAGCATGCGCTTGGTGTCGGGTGCTAACGGTTTTAGATGAATCATCTTACTTAATTCATGCAAATAAATCGCTTCATGGAATTACTCTGGAGAAAGGACTAGACTGTCCTCCCATCATCTCACCTGTTATTGATGAGAAGAGAATAGACAAAAGGTAGGGTAATTTGGGGCTATCTCTACACATACAACACCTATTCCAGGGAAACAAGGGTGGTTTAGAATCAAAGAAGTAAAACTGATCTGGGGACTTGGTCTAGGAAAAAATGATGGGTGGCATTACAGAAAGATGGAGTGACTAGGAGCTACTCATCAGCAGCATGCTCTGTGTGGTGTGGCCTCAGAATTTGGAGGATTTCATTCCAATCCTACAACACAAAATGAGCACTATTGTGCTGGTGCTCCAATCCTTTATTTTTTTCCCCTTCTTTCCCGTTTCTCATCTCTCTGCTTCTCTTTTTCCCCCAAAAATGCAGGGGTGCAATTTGATGGACAGGATAGAAGGGATTTTCAAATCCTTACCATTTTCTTCATTAACCTCCAAATAGAATTTTTCAGACTTCTAGGTAAAATAAGAAAGAAAAACTGCCGTAAGAACCTCCAGATTTTCCTTAAAGAGGATTTGTCATAATTGATTAAAGATATATTTTTGTCATAATTGTGCTGTAAGTACAAATACAGCCTGTTTTCACATATCCTGTAACATTTCACACTTAGCGTTTCTAGTCCTCAATTTACTTATTTATAAAAATGGGGACAACATACCTGTTTTATAATCCGATTGTGGAGAGTAGGTGGAATATTGCAAATAGAGCACCTGAAGGCACTCAAAAGACAGTAGTTTCATCTTCCCTTGTTTCTTTTCTTTATTCAAAAAAGGGTCATTGAAGCATTCTTGACGTACAATAAACTCACGTACACACTCACAGTGTACAATTTGATGACTTTTGACATGTGTGTACCACTGTGAAATAGTATCACAATCGAGAATGTGAACATTTCCGTCATCAGCAAAAACTTCTTCATGCCTCTTTCCAATCCTCCCTCCCTCTTCTCCTTGTCCCACACCCTCCTCCAAAACCCCGGAAACCAGTGACGTGCTTCTGTCACTTTAGAGGAGTTTGCATTTCCTCGGGTTTAACGTAGATGAATCCTACAATAGTGATACTTATTTCTCCAGCTTCTTTCACTGCTTTTTGTTTTCGTTTTTTGAGATCCATTCATGCTGTAATGTGTATCAGTGATGCATTAATGTGTTAGTGCTAAGTAATATTCCGTTATAGGGATATACCAGAATTTGTCTATCTATTCACCTGTTGATGTCCAGTGGAGTTGTTTCCAGTTTTTGGTTATTAAATTAAAGCTGCTGTGAACATTCGCGTGGAAGTCATTGTGTGGACATATGCTTTTTTTTTTTTGTCTTAGGTGAATAGCTAATGGTGCAAAGACTTGTTTCTATGTTAGGTGTATGGTTAAGATTTTGGCACAGTGCCAAACTGTTTTCCAAAGTCTATGTACATTTTACAGTCCCACCAGCAGTGCACAAAAGTTCCAATTCTTTCATATACTCATCAAAACTGGATACGGTAAGTGTTTTTAATTTTAGTCATTCTAGTGGGTGTGTAATGGTATCTTATTGTGGTTTTAACTTACATTACCATAATGATTAATGGTGCTGAGCAATTTTTCAGGTACTTGCTTGCTGTATTTATATCTTCTTTGATGAAATGTTTCAATCATTCACCCATTTTCAATCGGGTTGTTAATTTTTTTCAATCTTGAATTTTGAGAGTTCTTCATATATTCTAGATACAAATTCTTTAGCAGGTAGGTGATTTGCAAATATTTTCTCCAAGTAGGTGCTATGTCTTTCATTCACTTAACGGTCTTTTTCTAAGAGCCAATATTTTTAATTTTTATGAAATGCAATTTGTCAATGTATTCTTTCATGGATCATGTTTTTGGTGTTGTAAAGAAGAAATCTTTGCCAAACCCCAGGTCACAGAAGTTTTCCTCCTGTGTTTTCTTCTGAAAGTCTTAAGAGTTTTAGGTTTTATGTTTAGGTCTATGATCCATTTTGAGTTAGTTTTTGTATGTGGTGCATGGTGTGGGTTACACTTCATTTGTGTGTTTGTGTGTGTGTGTGTGCACATGGATGGCCAATCTTTCCCGTATTCATTAAAAAGGCTGTACTTTCTCCATTGACTTACTACCTTTGCCTTTCTGTTGAATACCAATTGACCATATATTTCGAGTCCATTTATGGATTTCTCATTCTGTGCCATTGATCTTTTTGTCTATTTTAAGCCAATATCACATTTTGATTACTGTGCTTATATAATAAATTTTGAAATTAGGTAGTCTTATGCATAAATGTTTTATAAACTCTTGCTGTGACTAAGTCTTTGGCATTTTCACATGAATTTCAGAATTAGTGCAACAAGTTCTACAAAAAATGCAGATTCTATTGAATGCAAGATTAATTTAGGGAAAATTTACCTCTTAGAAACAGTACATCTCTCTATATGCTTAGTCCTCTTTCATTACTCTCAGTAATTTTCTGTAATTTTTAGTGTACAGGTCCATAAGTATTTCACATGTTGCTGATCTTGTATGTGATTTTGCTAATTTCAGTTTGTGACTGTTCATTGCTGTAGGGAGAAATGAAATTGATTTTTCTACTTTCATCTTGGATCCTGCAGCTCTTCTAAAGTCAATTGCTAGACGTCATAGCTTTTTCTGTAGATTTCATAAGATTTTTTACCATAGCATAAGTGGTCATATTGTCTGTAAGTAAAGAAAGTTTTACCTAATTCCAAACTTAATAAGTTTTATTTCTTTATTCTTGTTTTATTGCACTGGCTAGAGCCTCCAATATAGTATTGAATAAAAGTGATGATAACGAGCCTTCCATCATTTTGGATTTATTTTTACATTATTCCATGTTCTCTCGTTAATAGCTTATTAGCTATAACTCCTTGTCTTCCTAGTTTTGTGGTTGCAATAACTTGGCACCGTTTACCATGAAGTGGTGTTATACCATGTCACAGATAGGATACAAATCTTACAATAGTATACTTCATTATCCTCATTCCTGACCTTTGTGCTCTTGTTGACATATTTGCCTTTACATGCATAAGCACCAATTTGCAATATCTTTATTGCTTACTCATGTAGTTACTATTCCTCATGATTTTCTTTCCTTTGTTTTTATCCATAAATCTTTCTCTTTTCATTTCTTTTTGCCTGAAGGGCATCCTTTACGATCTTCTGCAATGCCGTTGTGTTGATGATGAATTAGTTCAGCTTTTGTAATTGATAACATTTTTGGGGCTATATATTTTTCTGTTAAAGACGTCTAGGTCTACATGTTTTTTGTCTTGTTTTGTCTTTATTTTTGTTTTCTTTCAGTAGTGTAATAAGGTTCTTGTACTATCTTTTCATTGGCTATCTTCTCATTCATATGAGAAAACTGTTACCATCCTTGTGTGTATTCCTCTGTGTATAACCTGCCTTTTTCTCTGACTGCTCTGAACATTTCTTGTTAACAATGTTTTGAGCAATTTGAATATGATGTACCTTGGTGTAATTTTCCTCATGTTGCCTGTGCTTGGGTTTTTTTGGCTTCTTAGAAACTTAGATTTATTGTTTGCATCAAATTTAAAAACATTGAGCCATCATTATTTCACATATATTTCCTTCACTCAAATTACATGATTAAAGGTCACTTGAAGTTCCATAGCTCACTAACGCTTTGTGTTTCATCCCTTTCTCTCTCTGTTTCAATTCTGATAGCTTTTTGGTCATGTCTTCCAGTCCACAGAATTTTATTCTGCAATATCTAATCTTCCATGAATCGCATACAGTATATATTTTATCCCACACATTTTAGCTTTCATCTCTAAACCTCAATTTTGGTCTTTTTTTTTTTTATCTTCTCTGTCTCTATTTAACTTTTGAATACATGAGAGACCTTATAATAACTATTTTAATGTCCTCATCTGAAAATTGTAAATTCTTCCAGCTATGTCGGTTCCATGTGACTTTTTTGATTGATTTTTCTCCTCATAATGGCTCATATTTTTTTTACCTCATTGCATGCTTGGCAATGTTTGACTGGATGCCAGATATTTTGAATTTTGTCTTTTCAGATGCTGGCTAGGTTTTGTATTCCTATAAATATTCTTGAGATTTATGCTCAGGCACATTTGCATTACTTGGCAAGACTTTGATCCTTTGGAATCTTGCTTTTAAGATGTATTAGGTTGAACTGGAGCAGTGCTCAGTCTAAGGCTAATTATTCCCTTCTGCTAAGGCATAACCTTTCTGCATATACTACCCAATGCCCCAGCAAACATGAGGGGTTCTAGTCTGGTTGAAGGCAACAAGCACTATTCTTGGCTCTGTATGAACCAGTCTGTAGTCCTTTCTAGTGGCTTTTTTCTCTGGCTGTGGGTAGTTTCCTCATAGACATGAGCAGATAAGTACTAAGCAGAGTACTCAAGGGTAACCAGCTTCAGATCTCAAGAGTTCTCTCTGTGCACTTCTCCTGTTCAGTGCTCCCTCCAGCCAAGATACTGATTGGGTCTTATATTCTTGACTTCATTTTCACACCTCAGGAATTGTACCAGACTTTGCTCTGGTTCTTCCTTCCTTGGCCAGAAAATTTGTTCAAGGCTTAGGAAATTATAGGGCTCACTTGGTTTACCATCTTTCAAGTATTACTGTTGTTTATTTTCTGATAATCAGTGACTTAAAAACCATTATTAAATAATTTTGTCCATTTTGTTTGTTTGTTTCAGGCAGGAAGATAAACACAGTCTCTCTTACTCCATCTTGGCCAGAAGGAGAAATCACTTTTATTTCTTTGTTTCTTTTTTTAGCAGCTCTATTGAGATATATTTACATATTATAAAATTCATCCATTTCAAGTGCACAAAACCATGATTCCTAGTATCTGTCAAGTGGTGCTACCATCAACCTAGACCAGTTTTGAACATTATTATCCCCCCAGTAAAATTCTTCATGTCCATTTACCGTTAATCCCCATTCCCGCTCCAGCCCCTGACAACTGCTGGATACTTTTTGTCCCTCTAAATTTGCCTGTTCTGAACATTTTATAGAGATGAATTATCCAAATGTGGTTTCTTGTGTCTGACTTATTTCACTTAGAATAATGTTTTTGAGGTTCATTCATGGCATAGCATGTGTTAGTTCATTCCTTTTTAATGCTGGATAGTATTCCACTGTATGGATATACCACAATTTGTCTGTCCATTCACCAATTGATGGGCATTAGGCTGTTTGCAGTTTTTGGCTATTATGAATAATACTGCTGCGAACATTCACATGTAAGAGTTTGTATAGAAATATGTTTTACTTCTCTTGGGTGGATGCTTAGGAGTATTGTTACTGAGTAGTAGAGTAATATTATGTATAGCTTTTTGAGAAACTGCCAAACTGTTTTCCAAAGTGGCTGCATCACTTTACATTGCCGTTGGTGATGTATGCAGGTCCACGTTTCCATATTCTCATCAATACTTGTTATTATTTTAATTATTATAGTCATTCCAGTGGGAAGCAAATGTTTTCTGCTTGTGGTCTTAATTTACATACTGACCTTCTTTGCTGATTTATTTTATCATATTTGTCCCCTCTTATTTGATTAGATTGTTTATCTTATTATTATTGAATTGTGAGAGTTCTGTGCAAATTCTGGATTCTGGGACTTTAGTGGAAAATGGTTCTGAGAATATTTGCATATTTACTCCAAGTTTGTTACTTGTTTCTTTCATTTGCTTTGTAGTATATTTTGAAGAGCAAGTGTTTTGAATTTTGACATGGCCCAGTTTATGTATTTGCTCTTTTATGGGCAGTGTTGTTGACATTGTATCTATGAAACTTTTTTCTAGCCCAAAGTATTGAAGATTTTTCTCCTTTGTTTTTTTCTAAAAATTTGTCTATGATTCATTTAGTCTGTGATCCATTTTGAGTTAATTTGTATCACGTGTGGTGAGGGTCTACCTTCATCTTGTTGCACGTAGATATCCACCTGCTCAAGCACCATTGGTTGAAAAGATTATTTGTCCTCCATGAATTGCCTTGGCACTTTTGCCAAAAAACAATATACAATAAAGGTAAGATTTATTTCTGAATTCTTAATTCTATTTCCTTGATCTATATGTCTATCCTTATGCCCATAGCACAATCCTTGATAATTCTAGTTTTATAGTAAGTTTTGAAATCAAGACACAAAAGTTCTCCAATTTTGATTTTTTCTAAATATTTGTTTTGCCTCTTTAAAGTGAATTTGAATTTCTGTATATATTTTGATATATGCTTGTCAGTTTCTGAAAAAAATCCTGTAACGATTTTGATAGAGATTGTATTGATTCTACAAAACAATTTGAGGAGAATTGCCATCTTTAGTGTCTCTTCCAATCCATGGACATGAATTTTTCTCCGTTTATTTAGACTTTCTTTAATTTCCCTCAGCAAAATGTTGTAATTATTAGTGTACAAGTTTTGCTCTTTTCAAACATTTTTCCTAGGTGTTATATTATTTTAATAGTATTGTGGTTAGAAATGTATTCCTCAGTTAACTTTTTGATTTTTCATTGCTTGTATATAAAAATACAATTTGTTTTATATTGATCTTGTATCCTGCAACCTCATTATACTTGATTATTAGTAATAGCTTTTTGGTAAGTACTTAGGATTTTCTATACACAGGATCATGTTGTCTAAAATAAAGACAATTTGCTTCTTCCATTCTCATTATGATTTCTCTCTCTTTTTTCTTGACAAATATCACTTTACATTATTATTTATCATTTTAATTAAATATAAAAATTTTCTTCAAACGTATATTTATTCCCTAATCCTACTGGGAGCACGTCTGTTCTCTCCTATTTTTCTAACATGTTTCCAAGTTCCAGTAACTAACATGTGCCCCTATGCATTGAAATATAGACATGAAGTGTTAGACTCTATATACATTCATCAAGAAACAATGTAATTGTATAGCATCCTCAAATAAGTATGTTAATTATTAAAAACATCTTAGGTTTATTTTATTTGTATCCTAAATCTGAATTAAAAATATGCTTTATTGTCTCAAACTGTCCCCCATCCCCCCTTCTCCATCTGTCCATCCACCCCTTCCTCCTTCTCTTTTCTTTTTCTCTTTTTGGTAGAAAAATGTGATGCACCCTTGATGGAAAGAATCCACTTTCACATTCTCTTTAGCTGTTGATTAATTTGCATTACTGGGACTACAAAGATATGATTAACGTATTGCTGTCTTACAGTTCTGAACCTCTGCTAGAGATAACAGTGTGAGCCTCGGTTGATACTTTATTCAATAGAATGTGTTTATAACTTCAGCAGAGGCTGTGTTTTCATTTTAAAATGGCTGAAATCTAATTTATTTGGAAGAATTAGGATACACTTTCCCCTTAGAACTGTCAGGCCACACATGGAATAAAATAGAGCTTGACAGCAGTTTCTAGGGTACCACGATGAGGCATAAAAGCTGCTCTGGAAGTCGACTGGGCTGGCATTCATCTTCAAAGACTGTTTCAGAAGTTTATCAATTTGTTTCTAGTTAGGTAGTACGTAGATGTCAGCTTCCTTCTTTGAACAGTCCTCAGGGCTAGAATGTTGCTTTATTATGAATAATATGAATATGAGAAAAAGAAATCTCATCTCTGAACAAGGGCCTGGGAGCCTGTATTGGGAGGGAGTTGGAGAAACTAGTTTTGAAAGGGCTTTCCGATCCCTGAAAGGTTGGCCCTTACAGCAGCCCCTGGAAAAGTCTGAGAATAACTAACTGAAGAGCAGTTTTCTGTCACTGGCAATTCTCTTTCAGTTTTTTCACTGGTGAAAAAAAGAACTTCTCACCTGGGGTAATGTGTTATAAAAACGAAAAGTGCATAACAATATGGAATAATCAGGACTTTCCAAAAGATTTCCCTGAAGAATGTAAAGACAAGAAATGTGACAAGACATACTGGTGAAAATCCTTAAGTGTCGCTGAAAGGAGATTTTTGTTGGTGTTTTGTTTGTTTTGCTTTGTATTACTTGTTTGTTTCCAATTTAAGGGAGAAAACAGACATAACAGGCAATAGTATAGCTACACTAGTTACTACGCACAATACATTATGCATTTTTACCTCACTCATAAATCTAAGATAAGACTGAAATTGTACAAATATGGTCAAAATGAAAAAGCAAGCAATATTCTACAAGCAAGCAAAGGAGAGCAGAGGTATCAAGGAATAACACAAACAGCCATTACAAGACTAAAAATATATGTGTAAGAAAGATTTTGACAGCAATGTCCCTTACCTTCCTAGCAAACTATACATTTGTTTTTGTTTCATACCTTGACTAAATGTTTGTTTCCCCTTTGAAATTCAATGTTCCACAAGACAAGGGATCTTCCGTCTTGTGTTAATACTCAACACAGTAGCCCTAGCTCTTAGCCTAGCACATGATGGGAGCAGATGCTCATGACCCTGAACATCCATGTTGGCAGACATACATCCATACGTATGAACAATTATTTGGATGCAGACATAAAAAGTGTAGGATGTTATGGAATGCATTTTTTAAAAAAATATTTCAATCTTTTGTTTCTGCCTTGAGTAAATTCTACAGGTTCTCTTAGGGCAGGTGCGTGTTCCCTGAAGAGTTCCTGAGTGCAGAGGCATCCGTAGCAATGTATACAGAGCGCAAAGCAGGTGCTGCAGCCCCATCACAGGGAGAAACTTGAATACACTGGGAGAACTGGGCTGATGGTCCATGAATGAGAGTCGGAGCAGGGGCACTATCTAAGAGGGCAGCAAAGTCTGAACTGTTACTCACATTCAGCTGGGGGCGTCAGATTCCGTGGAGACCACTGGTTTTGCCGCTGCATGGAGGTTGTGCTGGAGGCTTCTACAAAACAGTGCCCGGACACACTGGTTTTACTGGAGGGACAAGGACGGAACTCAGAAATATGAAGTTGAGACAGCTGGGGGTTTGCGACCCAACTGCTGCCCAGTGTGTGGCAGCCAAGGTAGACAAATTTTTCCAGCTTTCTGTTTCAACTATGGGACTATCTTCAGTAGCTTCAAGAATAAGAGCAATGGTATACCAATGCCTCTTCAGTAAACTCTCTCCTGTATGAAGACCAAGTCCTTACTTTTAATTTAATCAGCTATACTGAGGTCAGTTAAATTTATCAATTATATTTATATCCATTTTAAATGTAGAGTTCAATGACTTTTGAAAATTGCATACATTCCTATAAAGTCTACCACAACCAAGCAGTGGATTTCTTGTCTCCCCAGAAAGTTCTCTGATTCGCCTTTGCAATCCTTCCCAGCCCCCACTCCTGGGCCCGGGATGTCATTGATCAGCTTTCTGTCGTCAAAGATTAGTTTTCTCTGTTTTATAATTTTACATAAATGGAAACAAGTGGTAGGCATTCTTTTGTTCTTTGATTATTTTGTTGGAG
This sequence comes from Equus quagga, assembly GCF_021613505.1. Lineage (NCBI taxonomy): Eukaryota > Metazoa > Chordata > Mammalia > Perissodactyla > Equidae > Equus > Equus quagga. Next base: position 117,595,257 of record NC_060275.1, read on the forward strand.
AAAAATTTTTGAAACTCATCTATATTGTTGCACTTAGTACTAGATTGTTTTTATTACTGAGGAGTGTCCTATGATATGAATATATTACATTTTATAGCATATTAATTCACCATGGGATGGACATATGGGTTGTTTACATTCTGGGGCTGCTGTGAATACTTTATCGGTAGTTTGCATTTCACTGATGATTAGTTAGGCAGAGCGTCTTTTCAAGGGTATGTTCATCCGTGTGTGCCTTCGTTGGACAGATATCTGTCTGAATATTTGTCCATTTTTAATTGAATTATTTCTCCCTTTGTCATTAGGGTGTGAGAATTATTCATATACTATGAAGATAATTATTTTATCCAATACATGTATTGCAAATATTTCCCAGTATGAAGACTTGTCTTTCTCTTTATAGTGTCTTTGGAGGAGTGGATTTTTTTTTTTTGGTAGAGTTCAATAATTTTTTATATTTTTTTGTTTTATCTTTGTGAAATATATAGGAAATCTTTGTTTTCCTCAAGAACTTGAAGATTTTATTTTATTTTTTCCTCTAGAAATCTTACTGTTCTAGGTTTTATATTTAGTTATACATTTCAGTTAGTTAATCCTATCCACTTGATTTTTGGGTATGTTGTTTGGTAAGGCAAGGTTCAATATTTCTTTTTCCCATATAAATCACCATTTGTTCAAGAATCATTTCCTGAGAAGACTCTGTTATCCATTGAGTTATCTTGACACCTTTGTTGAAAATCAACTGGATATGCATGAGTGTATCTGTTTCTGTACTGCCACTTCTGTTCCATTGAACTACATGACATTATATGATATCTCTACGTCAATATTACGATGTTTTAATTTCTGTAGCTTCAGGGTAAATTTGGAAAACTGATAGGGTAATTATTCAAAATGGGTTTTTCTTTTTAAAAATCTGTTTTAGCTCTTCCACATCCTTTGCATTTCCACAGCAATTTTGAAATCATCTTCTTAATTTGTCCACAAAACTTACAGGGACTTTGATTATGAATGCATTAAATTACACATACGTTTAAAGAAATTTAACATTTTAATAACACTGAGTTTTCCAGTCCATGACCATGTTATACCTCGCCATTTATCCAGGCCTTCTTTAAACAGTCAGCAATATTTTGTAGTTTTCTGTGTAAGGATCTTACATGTGTTTGGTTAATTTAACTCTGTAAGTATCTGAAGTTTTCAATGTTATAGTAAATGGTTCATTTTTAATGTTCCAACTATTCATTGCAAGTATGCAGAAATATAGTGGGATTTTGTTTATTTTTGATCTTTTATACTGCATTCTGCACATTTTCACTTATAAATAAATGTTAATAAATATTATATTTCACTGTAGATTCTTTAAGATTTTTTCTATACTCTGTCATGTTTTCTTTGAATAAAGAGTTTTACTTTCTCCTTTCCAAATTGTGTCACTTTTATTTCTTTTTCTTGGTTTACCCTTCTAGCTTGGACCTCCTTAAAAATTAGAAACAAAAAGATGGAAGCCCACACATTCTTCTTTTTTTAAAGATTGGCCCTGAGCTAACATGTTGCCCATCTTCCTCCTTTTTTTTCTCCCTAAAGCCCCAGTACATAGTTGTATATCCTAGTTGTAGGTCATTCTACTTTCTCTATGTGGGATGCTGCCACAGCGTGGCTTGATGAGCAGCCGTGCTAGGTCCGTTCCCAGGATCTGAACCTGCAAAACCCTGGGCCACCAAAGTGAAGAGTGCAAATTTAACCACTAAGCCACGGGGCCGGCTCCTCTTTTTTGTCAGTAACAATTTTAGGAGAAAATATTAATTCTTCTCCATTAAGTGTGAACTTAGTTATGGGCTTTTGTAGATGCCCTTTATTAGGTTTAAGGAATTCCCTGCTTTCCCTAGTTTACTAATTTTTTTTAATTTACGGATGGATGCAGATTTTGTCAAATTATTTTATTTATTGAGATGATCACATGATTTTCTTTCTTTATTCTGTTAATATAGTTAATAATTATGTTCATTTTCAAATAATGAACCAACCTTCCATTCTACAATAAACCACATTTGATCATGATGTATTATCTATCTTAACGTAATGTGCCAAACCGTGCTGAGGAGTTTGCACATGGGATCATGAGGCATATTAATTTCTAGTATTTTTTCTTATAATGTCTTTGAAATTGCTTTATGGGTAATTCTGACTTCATCAAATGAGTTACAAAATGTTCTGTCCACTATTTTTTAAATAAAAATGATATGTTTTTCTTAAGAAGAAATTCCATAGAATCTATCATTTAAGATATGTTCGTTGGTGCGGAGTGTTTTAATTTTACTTTGTTTTGGTTTTTGTTTTGTTTCGTGGAAAAGATTTTAATACCTTAATCAATATGGGAGTATTTGTCTTCTCTATTTTTTTCTTTAGTCTATTTTGTTAGTTTCTCTCTTACAACGAATTTAGCCATTATATCTATGTTGATCAAATTTTGCAAAAGGTGTACTTGTTGTTTCATTATTAATCTTTTAATATTCTTAGTATATTTAATGATATCTCCACTTTCAATTGAGGGATTGGTAATTTTAGTCACCTCTCTTTTTATGTTGATCCATCTAGGTTGGCTGCTATCAATTTAACTGAACTCTTTAAATAAACAGATTTTATTGTCTAATTTTCTCTACTGTTTTTCTCTTTTCTACTTTACTGATTCTTTTTCTAGTTACCATTATTCCTTTCTTCTTCCTTATTTGATAATCAGTGTGCTTTTGTTTTTCTACCTTAAGATAGATGCTTAAATTGTTGACTTTCAACTTTTTTTCTAATAAGATATTTCAGGTTGTAAATTTCCTCATAGGCATTGCTTTAGAAACACCCGTAAGTTTTATACCTTGTTTTCTTTTTATAATTCAGTTACAATACTTTAATTTCCTGGGACCAGCCCGGTGGCTCAGCGGTTAAGTTTGCAAGTTCTTCTTCGGTGGCCCGGGGTTCACCAGTTCAGGTCCTGGGTGAGGACATGGCACCTATTGTCAAACTATGCTGTGGTAGGCGTCCCACATATAAAGTAGAGGAGAATGGGCACGGATGTTAACTCAGGGCCAGTCTTTCTCAGCAAAAAGAGGAGGATTGGCAGCAGATGTTAGCTCAGTGCTAACCTTTGTCAAAAAAAAAAAAACTTTAATCTCCCTTATAAGTTTTATCTTTGACCCATGAGATATTTGGATGTGCTTTGACTAATTTCCACATAGTGGAGAAGGTTTCCTAAATATATTACTGTCATTGATTTTAATTTAGTTCTGTTGTGCTCATAGAATATATTTGTATGATTTCAATTATTTTAAATTTATGGAGACGTTTTGAACATCATGTGATGTATCTTTCTCAATTTTGATGTGTATCTGAAAGGACTGTAAATCTGCTATTGCTGCAGGGGCTTCTGCAATTGCAAATGCGGTCACATTGGTTGATAGTGACTTTATCTTCTGTCTGATTTTTCTGTCAACTGCTGAGAGAGGAGTTATGAAATATACGACTATAATTGTGAGTTACTCCCTTCCTCCTTTCAGTTACGCGTATTCTTGCTGTGTATATTTGACGTTCTATTTGTAGGTGCATAATCACTTAGTATTGCTATGCATTGTTGATTAGTTTATCCTCTTAGCATTATGAAATTCCTCCTTTATCCCTGGTAACATTCCTTATCCTAGAGTCTACTTTATCCCATATTAATATAGACAGTCTAATATTTGTATGAATAGTGTTTGTAGAGTATAACTTTCCGTCATTTTACTTTTAAACTGTCTCTCTCTGTGTTAAATATGTCGTAAACAACATACAGTTGGGTGCTAACTTTTCATCCTGCCTCTTAATTGTGGAGTTTGATCATTTACACTTAATGAAATTCTTGATATGGATGGGTTTAAAATATCATTCTTATGTTTGCTTCAAATTGTCAAGAATCTTATAATAATTTTAAAATTAAAAAAAAAACTTAAAATTTAATTTTTAAAAATGTTGCCCCTATATTTGTCTTTTCTGTCACTCTTCATTTCTTGTATAGTTCTGGATTTCCGTAAGTATCCTTCTCCTTCAGCTCAAAAAATCTCCTCTAACTTTTCTTGTACTGAAGGTTTGATGGCAGCAAATTATCTCAGATATTTTGTCTGAAAAAATCTATCTGTTCTTCTTTTCAAGAATATTTTCACTGGATATAGAACTCTAACGCTTTTGTTTATTTCGTTACTTATAACACGTTATTCTTTTATCTTCTAAAATGCATATTTTTTTATTTGAAATCTCTGATTATTCTTACCTTTGTTTCCTTGTATGTAATGTATATTTCTTCCCTTGCTGTGTTCTGTCTACCTTATTACCAGTTTTCAACAATTTGATAATATGCCTTGGTGTTGTTTCCTTGTAATATTTCTGGGTTTTTTAATTGAACCATAAAATTTTCATCAAACTTGAAAAAGATGGTGATAATTTCTTCAAACTTTTTTTTGGCGAAGAAGATTGGCCTTGAACTAACATCTGTTGCCAATCGTCTTCTTCTTACTTGAACCATCATCTGGCTCTGAGCTAACATCTGTGCCAATCTTCCTGTTTTGTATGTGGGACCACTCCACAGCATGATGCTTGATGAGAAGTGTGTAGGTCCATGCCCGGGATCTGAACCCATGAATGCAGGACCGCCCAAGCAGAGTATGTGATCTTAACCAGCTGGCCAACAGGCTGGCCCTTCTTCAAACATTTTTATGACTCACTTCGTTTGGTTCCTCCTGAGGCTCCACTTATATGCATGTTAGAGCTCTTGATAATATCTTATAGAACATTGAGTCTCTGTTCATATTTTTTTAGTCTCTCTTCTCTCAGACCTTTAGTTTGGTTTATATATATTCAGTTCAAGATGGTTTTTTTCTGTAGTATCTAATCTGCTATTAAATTCATCCATTTCAACTGTTGGCCTTTTCAACTCTAGAATTTCTATTTTATTCTTTTTTAAAATAATTTCTACTTTTTTCATCATTATGTCTCAGTTTTCATTTAATTCCCAGAGCACTTTTTTTCACTTTTTTTTTTTGAGGAAGATTGGCCCTGAGCTAACATCTGTGCCCATCTTCCTCTATTTTATATGTGGGACGCCTGCTACAGCATGGCTTGACAAGCAGTGTGTAGGTCTGTACCTGGGATCTGAACCGGTAAACCCCAGGCCGATGAAGCAGAACATGCAAACTTAGCCACTGTGCCACTGGGCACTCCCACTCCCAGAGCATTTTTAATAGCTATTCTAAAGTGATTGATAATTCCGTTATCTCTGTCACTTGGGATTCTTTTTCTGTTGACTTTTTTTCCCTCTTGATTACAGGTTATAGTTTGCTCCTTCTTTTCATGCTTGGTCACTTTTGACTAGATGTTTAACATTGTTATGATCAGGATGTTGAGAGTCTGGATTATATTGCTTTCTTAAGAGTGTTGACGTTTGTTCTGTCATATTGGTAAGGAAGCCATGGACTATCATTATTGTCTTTGAGTTTCTTTTTAGGTGTCTAGATTAGATTTTCTTCCCAGATTATTTTAACTCTACTAAGTTATATATTTGTTTCTTATCACTGCTTTAATAAAGTACCAAAAACTTGGAAGCTTACAACATCATAAATTTATTATTATTATTATCTTACGGTAGTCTGAGGTCTGAAATGGGTCTCATTGGGCTAAGAAGGTGTCAGCAGGGTTATATTTCTTTATCTGTTCGTTAGGGGAAAATTTGCTTCTCTCCTTTCCAACTTCTAGAGACAGCTCAAATTCCTTGGCAATGGCCAGTCAAGTGTTTCTCATGCTACATCATTCTGACACTGACTTTCTTGCTTTTCTTTTTCATCTAAAGAGAACTTTGTGATTACACTGGGTTCACATGAAGAAGAATCCAAATAATCTCCCATGTCAACGTCATCTGATTATCAAACCTAATTCCATCTGCAACTTTAATTCCCACTTGCCCATGTAACATAACAGATTCACACATTTTGGGGATGATAATGTGGCATTTGGCAGGGCAGTTATTCTGCTTACAACAAGGCATAACTTTTCTGGGTCACATACTGAATGTCCAGGGTTTTAGCAAGTTCTTTCCTCTCTGAATAGTCAGAATGCAAATGTTTCCCAGCTCTGGGTAGGTTTTTGGAATGGTTCTGCTTGCAGAAACTCAGGAACTCTTTGCTTGCCTTCACTTCCCTTTACCTTCCACGGAGCAGCAGACTCAAGGGGAGTCTCTCTGCACGTCTTCCTCCTCCCTGTTACTCTACTGTACAAATTCCAACGGCATCAAGCTCCCTGAACTCTTTTCTCTGTCCCTTCTACACAATAAAATCACTATGTTCTATTGGGTTTCTCCTACTCGCACTGCAGTTTGAAAAGTGCCTCTGACATAAATCCACTGTAATTGTCAGAATCACCTTAGTATTTTTCTATTCTCTCAGGAATAATAGCCCTGCACTGCCTATTCTCCAATGTCTGTAAGTAGTTATTTCATATATTTTCCCAGTTTTACAGTTGCTTAGAGTAAGAAGGCAGGTCTCCAGCCAGTTAGTCTGATATGACTGGAAGTGAAAGCCTTGGTGGACTTCCTTTTGACTGAGTAAGCTTGGAGGTGTTCTCAAAAGGATATATTGGACTTTCTGCCTATGGGACAAATGAGAAGTTAAACGACTGTGCAGAACCAAACGTGTGTCTCTGGCTGGTGGCTGGTTGCTGTTTTTATGCACACACTCGTACACATATTTTGCCACTTTAAGTATTTCATATAGAGATAATAGTTGTAAACCTGTGCAACCGTTGACTAACCACCTAGAAATTTTCAGGATAGTGTGAAAAATAAACGTGTGTGTATGTGCATGCATGTGCACTTGCACAGGAATGAAATCATGACCGCTAAATAAGATAATTAACTTTGTATGTGTAAATTGAAGAAATGATAGATGCACCTTCCACATAAAGTTTTTGTAGAAAAATTAACAATTTTGAATTATATTTTTATATCAACAAATTACTTGTGAAATGTACTCAATTTCTGGAATACTATGCTGTGATTACCAAAAATGAATCACAAAACAATAGCTTAGCATTTAAGAAGAACTTTAAGGGGTGAAAAAATGAAAGGTCTTTGGCTAAATTACGAGATACATGTAGAGATGGATAGATATATAGATACATAGATATAGACTAGAGAGAAACTTTTTGACTTCATAATGTATATTTATCCATCTTCCACTTCGTTCACTCTTTCCTCTCTGATCTCCCTTCTGCTGTTAAGCTTAGCCACTAGATATTTTTATTTCATTTATCATACCTTTTATTTCCATAATTTTCACTTTTTGACATTTTATGTTCCTCTGCTGAGATTTCTTATCATTTTCTTCATTAGGAAGATGTTTCATTGACATTAGTTATAACAACTGAATTAAAGCCTTATCATCTTATTTTATCATCTGAGTCATCATATCTTGGTCTCATCATTTTTCTCTTCTTTTGAGAATGTGTCAAATTTTTGGTTTCTTAATGTCTGGTACTTTTGTCCCATACCCTGGAAATTGTAGCTATTATAATGGAAAAGTTCTGGATTCTGTTATTCTTCTCCTGATAGTATTGAAATTTTGTTTAGCCAACAGTTTACTTTATTGGATTAATTTCAAACTCTGTTTCTTGGATGGACACACAAATACCATTTAGGTTATTTTGTCCTTAACTGAGCTGTCTGAAACTTCTTCCACCTGTCTGGTTTAGGGTACAGCCAGAGATTTTGACAGATTATATACATAGAATCTCCCTCTCTGGTTCTCTCATTTCCAGGATTCCCTGCTCACTGTGCAGCAGGTATGGTTGCCTTGCATTCGCTCTTCTGGTTTTTCAGTGCAGAAAGGTTGCTGATTTTCTCTCAGAATATTAATCCACAAAGCATGGCATTGAGTACAGCCTACACTCAAACTAAAAAGTATGAAATGGCAGTTATGCTTGACCATCTCTTCTTCCATTTGTTGGTGCTGCTCCATATTCTGCTTGCTTTGTTCACTTAAGTAGCTTTTTGTTTTTAAATTGGCTTAGAGATTTTCGTCATTATTTGTGGTTACGTCTATTTGATAGGTACTTCTTTCGCTGTAACTGAAGCTCCTTTATTTGAGCTCTTAAAATACACTAAAAAATTTAGAAGACCTAGGCGTAAACACATTCACAACACAGCATGTCTCATCACGAAACTTACAATATAAAAATCATATAATATTTATGCATAAATGCATAATACCAATCAATACATAAAATGAGATGCAAGAGACATACAAGAACATATAAATTTAAAAGAAGGAAGACTCATTCCTCAAAATTGTTGGGAACCTACTCTTAACACATGAGAACCATGTGTCATTAAGATACTTGGGGCTGAAAGTTTGAAATGACACTCTTTGACTTCAAAATGTCCAAAGCTTTGAGGAGTGTTTCGGATAGTGATGGCAGTGCAGGTGATCATTGACCTAATGCAGGGAGTTTGGATAGTAGAAGACCACATGAAAGGAACACTGCCCATTATTATGCATTCTAAGAAGACTCCTAAAGATGGGATGTCGCAAATGTTTCCTAAACACTACATAAATTTAAAAAGTATTTATTGATCAGCTAAAAAGTAACAAGTACTGGATTAAACACTGACAGATGGGGAAAAAATGAAAAATGCAAAGTCTTTGCGCTGGAAGCCTGGCTTCTAGTGGTTTGCTGGAAATCTTTGGTGTCCCTTGTCATGTAGACACATTGCTAGATTTCTGCCACATCTTCACATGGCATTGTCCCTGCATGCATGTGTGTCTGTGCTCCAACTCCCTCTTTTTAAAAGGACACCAGCTATATTGGATTAGGGTCCACCTTAATGACCTCATCTTAACTAAATACATCTTCAACCCTACCTCTAAAGAGGTCATAGTCTAGGGTACTAGGGGCTAAGATTTCAACACAAATTTTGGGGTGGCACAATTCAACCTATAACAAAACACAAATGTGTATGTTTCTTTCTTCACTTTGAAGGTGAAATTTAAGCTGATTTCTTAGTGGAAATGTGCATTTTTCCAAGAAGAAAATTTTCTGCTGTAGCTCTTTTTGAGAGTGGAGTTGGGGAGATGGCAAGAAAGGCAAGGACAGATCTGAATAAAGATCAGAGAAGTATCTGAAAAAAGAAGGGCTCGGTGTCAACCAAAAAGAGACAAAATGGATTCTAGAAATATTTTACTGTCCTTTACTTTATTCACTGTAAACTATGACTGAATCCTTAAGTGAAAATTTAAAACCTCAAAATAATAGAAAATAAGTCATCTGTAATCCTAGCACTCAAATCTCTTCTGGAAAATTGGGCCTGGGGCTTCCTGACATCTGATATCTGAAGCCTGGGATCCCAGGGTGTCGTTTCTTTCTGTTCTTCTTTTTTTCTTGTGCTTTAGCAAAAATGTAGGTAATCTTCCACATTCTCTTTCATTTAATATAAAAATATTAAAACTGTGTTTAAAAGAAGACTGATTACTTCCAGCTTTGTTTGAGATGCTTCGTTGTCCTTTTGCAGGCCTGCTGCAGTTCACCCAAGTGACATATGAGGTGGTTCAGCTGGATTCTGAAAGGTCATGGGGAGATAATATCAGGCCATTTGTGGTTTTCCATGACTGTTCAGAAGAAGAGTGAAACAGAAGATGTTGTTACTGACCTCAGTATCCAGGTCTTGATAGAAACAAATTGAAATATTGGCATTGGTAAACCAACACTACTTTAAATGAATATCCTTGATAAACTCAGGCTTCTTTCATTTATAAAAATCAATAACCTCAACGTAATGCAAACCTATGCCTGTGACCATGTGCACAGGCAACCTTGCTCTGTAATAGTTGAATGCCGAGCCTTGTATTCATTGGGACATTTGGGGGAATCAATATTCTTTGAATGTAGGTATTGCAAGAAAATAACATCCCAGGAAATAAAAACATGGCAAAGGGTAACCAATAGTTTATTTTTTATTTAATTTTATTTTTGGTTTTACTTTCTTCAGGTTGATACCTTAAAGTTGGTGGGAGAATTTCAAGGGACAGAAATGCGGGTTCATTTAAGCAGTAATTGTCTTTGCCACCAATGTAAATTTTCTTTATTGGAGCTGGGGGAATTCTCAATGATCAGTTGTTTTTACAAACAGAAATATACCTATCATTTTATATATAAGTGTATCTGTAATTTTTTAGATATATATGTATATTTGAAGATTTCAATAAAATACAGTTATCCACATTAAACTGGACATACAGGTTTGAGTCTCTGACTTAGGGTGTCACAGACCGGAACTGGGCCCTAAGAGCACGTCCACCCATCTGGATGTCCATAGGCACTGTTGCTGATAATGCTGCTCAGGCAGCTCATTCTAGGTCTCAGCTGTCCAGTTTCCGCTGAATCTAAAATTTGTCATTTTCATGCTATCTTATATTTTCTTCAAATTGTGACAAGTACGAGTTGCCCAATAGGTTCAAATATGACTGTAGAGAGGTATGCAATAACACCCCCATAGTCACTCAAGCTCATCAGTTCAACTAACTAAAAACAAAGACGGGCTTGTCTGCTTCCTCCAGCTGGCACCCCTTTGGCTTCCTTCCAGCAGTTGGTGACACCACGATCCACCCAGATCTCCTTCTCCAGTAATCTGGGATGCATACCCGTGTTTTCAATTTCAACGTTACTCCCTATACCCAAGGACTGCTGATGTCACCTCATGCATATTGAGCAATTCTATATTTTTCCCTCCTTCTTTGCCCTGTCTTGTCACAGATCTTCTCCACCATTTGCTTGGCCAGTGCAAGTGACCTTTCAACTGATTTTCCTGTTTCTTGTCTCCTCTACCTATTCCAACTAGAACAAACAAATCTCATTCTTCACTCTACCACTTAACTGCCTTAATTAAAATAAACCTTGTTGAGATCACACACAGGTTTGCATTCTTCTAGCTTTTCCCACTCTCAGTAGGATCAAGTCCAAATCTCTGATGTGTCATAAATCTCATCTGTTACTTGGACTCATGTGCATCTCTGCCTCATGGCCCACCCCTCTTCTCCTTGGGCCTCACGTGTAGATTTGCTCAATTACACAGCTGCCAGGACACATCTATAATGCACCTGCAGCGACTCTTTTAAAGGCAGACTATTTTCTCTCTCTGAATTCCCTGGGTGGAGCACAGAGCCTGACACACAGTAACAAATTGACAAATGTTTTAAGAACACCATGCTATTTCATTAAAATTGATTCAATGAAAATGGAAAATGCAGCTCTAATCCTTAATAAGTGGTAAATAACTGATTGACACACCAGCATTTCTTACCCTCACCCTCTGAATAGAACTCTTGGTATTTGAGACTATGGGTAAGGACAGAAATAGTGCTGGCATGAAAATAAATCTGTGGGTGTATGAGGTCTGAAAGAAGGGTATTTAAGCATACCTTTATATTACTCAAACTTTTCCTCTTTATCTTTAGTCAGAAAGAAACCAGAGCTAGAGTTAAAAGGTCAAAACATAAAGACAAGCTCCTTTGACTTGACGACATATGAATTATTCACACTACGTATGAGCAACACCGAGATGTCCAGGAGTATGATTTTCACAAGGATAAGGACAAAAAAGGAAGATAACTTCTGATAAGTAAAATGCTTTATAGTAACCAATTGATATATGCACTTTTTATGTAAAATGCCTGTTGAACTCAATTAATTTAACATAGGGTTATTTTTATTTTCCACCACCCAGTCCACCCACCCGAAAACCTCCCCCTCACCACTCACAACACATATTCTTCATTTAACCCCCTGCCCCAAACAGTAAGAAATGGCTTCTTTCTGTTCCAGGATCCTCGCCAGGATAACTCATCACGTTGAGCTGTCGTATTTCCTTGGGCTCTTCTTGCTGTGACAGTTTCTCAGACTTTGCTTGTTTTTGATGACAGTTTTGAGGAGTACCGTTCAGGTATCTTGCAGAGTGTTCCTCAGTTGAGATTTGTCTGATGATTTGCTCACAATTAGCCTGGGGTCACATGTTTTGGGAGAAAGACCACAGAAGTCAAGAGCCACTCTTATCGCAGCATATCAGAGGTACATGCTTTTGGCATGGCATCACTCTTCATGTTAACCTTGATCACCTGGTTAGGGTGATGCTCGTCAGTTTTCCCCACTGTAAAATTACTCTGATTTCCTCCTCTCTGCACTGTAATTTTTGGAAGGAAGTCACTATGCACAACCCACCATTAAGGAATGTGAAGCTACCATCCACCTTCTGGAGGGCAAAGTATCCACATAAATTATTTGGAATTCTTCAGCACAGGAGATCCGTTTATTCTACCACACACATTTACTTACTCCATCACTTATTCATATTGGTTTCAACTTGTTATGGACTGAAGATTTGTGTCCCCCCAAAATTCATATATTGAAACCCTACTCTTTGATGTGATGGTATTAAGAGGTGAGGCCTTTGGGAGCTAACTAAGATTAGATGAAGTCATGAGGGTGAAGCCCTCATCAATGGGATTAGTGCCCTATAAGAGTGAGGAGAGAGCTTATTTCTTCTCTCTGCTCTCCACTGTGCGAGGATACAATGAGAAGTTGGTTGTGTGCAACCTGAGCGATGGCTCTTACCAGATCCCACCCACGCTGGCACACTGATCTTAGACTTGCAGCCTCCAGAACTGTAAGAAAATAAATGTCTACTGTTCAATCCATCCAGTCCATAGTAGTCTATTATAGCAGCTTGAGCTGACTAAGATAGAACTCAGAAATGTTGATTTCATACTTTGGGTTTTAGTAAAACCACATTGTTTATTTTATTGCTCAAATTATTTCAGTTTTGGCCATTGGAAACTCTTTTAGTTGGGTCCTGTGTCCTTTTGATATACTCCCATCGTCATGGGTTTTGTTTGTTTTAGCAATTCCATCCTTTCTGGCACCATAAGATGCTTCAACCTCTCTCCCTCTCTCTCTTTTACCTTCTTACCTAGGCCTCAAGTCAGCCACTTCTCTAACGAGTCCTAGTTCTTTTTATTCAAGAAGCGTATTAGAATCCAAGGGCTGGGAGTTAGGTGTGTTTGTGGCTACTGGGGTTTTGTAGCTTCTAGGACCTCTCAGCAGACACAGGACTGATATTTGTGTGTGTACTAACCCATGTACATACATACATGTACAACACGTCTATGTGCAACCATCCATGCCTATGTTAAGTGAAACACACTTTCACATTGATGTCCAACTTTGATCAGTTACCACACGGATCACTCTAGCCTGCTCCTCTTTCTTCTCATAACCTCAAGCTCCCACAGTGAGAAACCTGGCTGTCGTCATCTGCCATCTATGCTTATTTCTTCATTCCCAGTACACTCCTACAGTGCTATCATAATTGTTAACCCGTACCTCTGTGAGGGGGAAAAAACAAGAGTTCATAAACTAGAGGGAAGTGCTGCTGTACAGTTTCTTTTGCCTTTAGTTTTACAGACCACTGATTTTCAAAGTTAACTTAGGCCATTACATTTTTGCTTACCTCTTTTAGTGAGTTTGCCTTGTCACATCCCATGCTGGGATTCCACAATACTTAAAGATTTTTTTTTTTTAATTTTCATGCACTCCGATTCACTTTTTTGCTGTCAGGTTCTTGGAATTTGACATATGCATAGTCCCACGTATAAGCCATAACAGCATTGTACAGAATCCTCTCGCCATCCTAAAAACACCCCGCGCTTCACCTGTTCAACCGTCCTCCTCTCCCCGGAACTCTAGGAAAACAATGCTTTTATTATTATAATCATTATCTCTATAGTTTGACTTCTTTCAGAATATTATATAATTGAAATCAAACAATATGTAGCCTTATCATATTGGATTCTTTCACTTATCAAAATCCATTTAAGATTCATCCATGTTGTGACTTGATAGCCTGTTTCTTTTGAGTGCTGAATAATATCCATTCTATGGATGTGCCACAGTTCATTGATTCATTCAAGTTGAGGGATATCTTGGTTGCTTCCAGTTTGGGGTGATTATAAATGAAGCTGCTATGAACATTCTTGAGTAAGTTTTTGTGAGGAAGTTATTTTTTGAATCAGGTGAGTTAATATCAAGGAGCAGAGTTGCCAGATCACGTGGTAAGTGTATGTTTCCTTTGTAAGAAACTATCAAACCATCTTTCAACGTGGCTGCACTATTTTGCATTCCCGTCACCGGCGAATGAGTTCACACCAACAATTTGTATCGGATCTTTTCATTTTATAAATTTAACCATTCTAATAAGTCATGTAGGAGTATTTCATTGTTGTTTTAGTTTGCATTCCATTAATGAAAAATGATGTTGAGCATCTTTCAAACATTTATTTTCTATCAGTATAACTATTTCGCTGAGGTATCTGTTCAGATCATTTGCTCACTTTTTAATTGTATTATTTGTTATTACTTACTGTTGAGTTTTAAGAGTTCTTTTGATATTTTGGATGCAAGTCCTTTACAAATTTGTGTTTTAAAAATATTTTCTCCCAATCCTTGGCTTGTCTTTTCATCCTCCTAACAATGTCTTTGGTAGAGCAGAAGAATTTGATTTTAATAAAGTCTAGCCTATTGCTTTTCCTTTCCTGGTTAGTACTTTCAGTGTTACGTCTAAAAATTCATCACAAATGCTAGATCCCCTAGCTTTTCTCTTATGCGTTCTACGAGTTTTGTAGTTTTGCATTTTATAGTCAGGTCTGTGATCCATTTAGAGTTAATATTTGTGAAAATACATGATCAGTGTCTAAGTTTATTATTTATTTATTTTGCATATGGATGTCTAATTATTCCAGCAAGATTTGTTGAAAAGACTATCCTTTCTCCATTTTACTTATCCATATGCTGCAGTAAACCAATACATTTCTATTACTACTGAAAACAAACTTTAATTTTCAAATAAATTAATAAGACAAATAACATATTTTTTGTTGTCTTTATTCCTTCTCGACACTCTTCCCTTTTAAATGTAGATTCAAGTTTTTCATCCATATCATTTTCCGTTAGCCTAAAAAACTCCTTTAACATTTCTTGGATGTCAGGTCTGCTGGTAATTAGTTCTCTAGATTTTTGTTTTTCTCAGATAGTTTCAATCTCTTAACTTTGAAGGATAATTACTTTGAATATAAAATTTTAATTGCTTTTTTCTCTCAAAGCTTTAGTATTTTATTTCACTCTCTCCTTGCTTACATGATTTCTGACAAGAAGTCTACTGTAATTCTTATCTTTGTTCCTCCATAGGTAAGGTGTTCTCCCCATTTCTGCTTCTTTCAAGATTTTGTCTTTGTCTTCACTTTTCTGTGGTTTGAATAAGATATGCCTAAGTATAGCTGTTATGGTATTTATCCTACTCAGTATTCTCTGAGCTTTTTCCATTTGTGCTTTGGTGTCTGTCTTAACATTAGAACGTTAAGCCATTATTACTCACAATATTTCTTCCATCCCACTGCCTCTTTTCTTATGGCATTGCAATTACACATGTACTACACATTTTTAAGTGACCCTATGATTCTTGAATGTTATATGCGTGTGAGTTTTGCATTCTTTTTTCTCTTTGCATTTCAGTTTGGGGAGTTTCTTTTGACATATCTTCAGCTTTACTGTTTCTTTTCTCAGTCAGATCCAGTCTAATGATGAATTCATCAAGACATTCTTCATTTGTGTTGTGGTGTTTTTGATTTCTACAGTTCTTCTTGATCATGCTTAGATCACTGCTTCTCTGCTTACACTGCTATCTGTTCTTTTGTATTGTGTCCCTTTTCCATTAGAGTCCTTAACATTAATCATAGTCATTCTAAATTTCCTATCTGAGTATTCTGATGTGTGTGTCATTTCTGAGTCTGGTTCTTATGATTGCTTTGTCTCTTCAGACTGTGTCTTTTTCTTGCTGTGAAAATTAATAAAGGAAAACTTCATTTAAAATGGAGTCAGGAGCCCAGAAAGGGGAGCCCTCATGCATTACCATTCCATATCAATAACTGGAAGAATTGTCGATGACAGACCTCAACAGAAAGAAGTCCTCAACAGGAAGAAGCATCAGTTACAGACCCCAACTGGAAGAGATGTACATTGCATCACCATCAATATATCAACTGCCCCAGCAACTCAGCCAATGAGAAACCATCACTACCCTGAACTCTTGCTTTCCACCAATGGACTTTTATTCAAAACAACTCCTCCCAACTTCCTCCTTTTTCTCTATAAAATAATATTCCTCTCCTTTGCTTGCTAGAGTTATTTATGGCTTTTGCTAGAGCTTGCTTGTCCCAAATTGAATTTGTTTGCTATTCCTGAATACACCCATTTTGCTGGTACAATAACTGGCTGTTTTATTTTTAGGTCAACATTGCCTTTATATATCCCTTGTAATTTTTGGTTGAATGCCAGACATACTCATGCAATAAGAACTGAGTAAATAGCCCTTCAGTATGAGGCTTTAGGTTGGAAGCTCACAAGGGTTTCTCTGTTGACAGAGCCTTTATTCCTCCATGTCTTACTCTGTTTCCAGGCTGCAACATTCCCAATCAATTTCCTTCAGGGATCTGAGTGGCACCATCAACCATAGCAAGATACACATAATGGGAATTCCAGAGGGAGAGGAGAGGGAGGATGCTTGAATCCTTGAATTCTGGCCTCTGTTGACTGTTTTTCCCTCTTTAGTGAGAAAGGAAGGCTAGAGGATAGAGTGGTAGGAACTCACTGTCACCTGATGTGATAAGGTTCTGGTCAAGTCTTATTCCCTACAGAGTAGGCCTTTGTCATGGAGAATGGTCTTTGTGTATTTCAAAATGAATAATACTCCCTTCCTCCCACTATCAGGGCCACAAGGATCTTTCTGGGATCTTCACCATGAGAACCTGGTGGAATTCTTTTTATTAAAACCCATGGAAATGTTGGTATCCCACTAAGACTGAGGTCCCCTGGAGTTTCTCACTCCTTTATTAGTCTACACTCAGCCTCAGCAGTTCATCTGAATTAACATTTAACTGATCCCAACAGCAATTTTTACTCCAAGTGAGCAGATCCCAGCTGGAATGGCAGCAATTTTCCCCTGTCACCAGATCTTTTGGTTATTTGCCCTGCAACCTCAGTCTCTTTTGATATTCATTTTGTTCAACTCTTTCTTCTTGTAAACTCTTTACATGTCTGAGCTAAAACTGGAATTTGTGGATATAGAATTTTTGTTTGACTATTTTTTTTTCCTTTTAGTACTTGACTGTATCATCCCGCTGCCTTTCAGCCTCCTTTGTTTCTGATGAGAAGTTAGCTGATCATGGCATCATTGCTCTCCTGTTGATGAGTTGCTCTTACGCTGATTTCAAGATTTTCTGTTTGCCTTCAGTTTTCAATAGTTTGACTCTGATGTATCTGGGTGTGGATCTCCACTTGGAGGTTGTTGAGATTCTTTTCCTGGTATCATTGCTTCATATATTCCTTTGTCCCTTTCTCTCACTCCTCTCCTTGTGGGATTCCCATTATGTATATCTTGACAGTTGATGGTTCCACTCAGATCCCTGAGACCCTATTCGTTTTGCTCCATGCTTTCTTCCTGTTTTTCAGATTAGATAATTTTTATTGATATATCACAAATTTAATTGATCATTTTCTTCTGACATCTCAAATTTATTGTACATTTAAACTCCACAATATGGTATCATTGTTTTTTATGATATATATTCTCTTATTAACATTTTCTGTTTGATGAGTCATTGTTATAAATTTTATTTAATTCCTTAAGCATGGCTTTTCTTTTTAAAATGCATATTTATAATCTGTTTTAAAGTCTTTCTGACATTTGGACTCCCTCAGAGAAAATTTCTATTGACTAAACTTTTCCTGTTTCTTTGCAGGTCTCATAACTTTTCTATTTCTTTAATTTTTTTTTGAAAATTAGATACTTTAGGTAGTAGTGTCATAATTCTGCATTCTTCTTTCACCCTGGAATCTACCCTCATCCACCCTGGAAATCATTGTTTTTTGCTGATTTTTTTATTTGATTAATTACTTACCTGGTTATATTCTGTGAAATCCCTCTCTCCAGCAGTGTGCAGCCACTGGTGTCTCTACTGAGTTTTTTATTTCTTGTTTTTGTTTTTGATTTTGGTTTTAATTTAGTTTTGGGGTCATGTTACATCAGCATAGTTCAGTGTTCAGCCAATGATTTATCAGAGAATTTGTTCAAACACCTTCAGCCCACAAGACTTACGTGATTTGCTGATGGACCTGTGTGTCCTTTAGAGAGCACTTTCAAATTAGTCTGTTTAAAAGTCTGCCTTGGCTTTTACTTTCCCCTGGATTCTTCCAGACAACAAGAGGTATGTGGACATATAGCTTATAAGCTTTTAAATGCTCCCTATGGTTGTCTCATTCCCTGTATCTCCCTACTAAATTTCTGGTTAGTCTGCTGCTCTGTTCCTTACCCCAATCGGGGTCACAACCTCAGATTATCTGCAATACTGGTTTCCCTTTTGATTGCCACTGAGACGTTGGCTGTTTCCAGTGACTACCATGAACACAGAGTTTTCTGTGCTGTATTTTACATCAAGTCAGTTCCCACCAGACGCAAAACTGTTGCGGTCACAGCTTGTGTAGTTATTGAAAAATCCTGCACTAATAGATTGAGGATGGAATGGGAGCATCCGCAGGTGGAAACACTACAGATTTCCACTGTTCTTACCTAATGTTGGATAGCTTTTCTTGAATAAGTGCTTATGAATTTTTGCATACATTTGGCCAATGTCCAGAGTCCCGAAATGATGTTTTTTTTGGACAATTTTTCCAATATTATTATTGACTTAAGGGCAGAGAATTTGCTGAGCTCCTCACTCCACCATTCCAAAAGACCTGATTCAGTTAACAAACTTCATTAAAATTAGTTCTCCTTTCCTGCTCACTACATTAAATAGGCTCTGGGAAATCAGTTTTCGTGTGCGTTCTGATAATTTTCAAAAATTAAGAGAAATTTACTGTTTGCCTTTCTAATTTCATTTGTGGCTAAAGCAAAAATTTACATCCTGTGCCAAATTTGAAGGCTCTCCTAAGTGCCATTTAGAGTTCTCCCTTCACCCTACTCTTTAAAAAAAAAAAAAAAAAGTTGAAATATAATAGAAGCACTGAGAAGATTTGCTATAATCTTTTCTTGCCCAGTTTTGCAGTCCAAGTAAAGCTACTTTAAAGTCCTTTTACATTCCTCAATGGAGATGAACTGATTAAGAAAATCCACAAAGAGAGCCGGGCTGCTGGCTTAAGTGAAAGACGGAAGACTGCGTGTGCAGAATCCTACCGAGAGGCACGCTTCCTCTAGTTTCGACTGGGAGCCCTGTCTGTGCCTGGAAAGATGATCTCTATTCAAAGGCCATCATAAGTTATGGATCAGGGCATATTTTGAAAAAGTTGAATGCGAATCTACCGTGTTTTCATTCAACTTAATAAATACAGATTCTAAGTTACTTAGATACACTTTTGAAATCAAGTTCTGATGGAGATACTTATTATGCTAAAATGCATACTTTTGTTAATTCAATTGAAACATTTGAAAAAGCATATATTCACTATATGGAAAATAAGCCATATGATACAATATGCTTGAAAGAAAAAATAATAAAAATAAATAATAAAAAATAATAAAGCTTCAGAAATCATCTGTTTATATATAACTGCATGGCTGAGATCATCTGTTAGAAGGAAAAAGGGAACATCAGTAAATTCCCAGGACAGAATAGAGAATGTTTCTAATATACAGGCCTCAATACTCAGCTGAAACAAATGTTTGTGACATTGGCTTTCTGTGTCTCTATCTACAGTTCAGCCGTTAAAAATGGGCATTCATTAAGTATAGCTGGTAAGATGCCTTAGATTCGCAACTAAAAAATATTCTAAAACCGTTCATAATCACATCCTTCTAAAATAACAGAAGGTTCAAATTCACTGCTTGATAAGCCCTAAACAAAATTATAATTTCTATCTTTCAAAATTTCTACAAGAGCTAGACCTTTAAAAGATTTTCTGCATGAAAATTTCGCCAACAATTATTTTATCCAATTCAGTTTATAAATAGTGGAAATTCAAGGACATGTGGTTGGAATCACTTATAGAATATGGCCTAAAATCTCAACATTGGAGTTTAACCAATATTTTGATTGCTTCCTCCTTATTGGTTATGTTCTGTCTGTTCAAAAAGGAACTGGTACATCTTGTCTTGCTTTTAAAAATGATCTAAATGCTAAACCATATGATCATCTGAGGGGAAAATATATAGATAGTCAAATTGGAGTTTTGCGTCTATACTTTATTCCTGTCAAGATTTTTTCTTATTTCTGATTATTATTTTATTCCGACACATGTCAATTTCAGCAAGCAAAATTCATCTGACAAGCTTGGCAGAATGGTCCTCCCGAGTAGGTAATGGGAGGCCATGGGATTTTAGAGTGTGGGTGGTGTGCACGGGACATGTGTGAGAGCATTCACTCATTTAATGCCTATGTTTTTATACTATTAGATGTATAGGGCACTGTGCTCAATGTTTGGGATGGAGAAATAAATCAAAGGTGTAACCTGTCCACAAGTGCATCAACGTGTAGCAAGCAAATAAAGCAAACCCATTTTTACCTGTAGTTTGTGATGCAGTTCTGTAAATGCCCTGATAAAGGCAAGGCCAGGGTATAATGGCAAGGAATGCGTGTATCACACAGGAAGAGCCCTTAGAGATGACCCTGGAGATGTGTAAAGGCAGTTAAGAAGGCATAACTGTTCCAGTCAGTGAAAAATGTGTGTGCAAATGTGAAAAACTACACCCAACTTTTGGAAAAGAGCGAGTAGTTCCTCTTAGCTGGAGATGGGGGTTGAGGGAAGATGAAGCCAGAAACGTAGGTGGACCACAGGCCAGGGAGATCCTGTGACCATTTTCAAGGTGTCTGGCCCTCACCCTCAAGATGATATGGTGTGGTAGTGAAGAATTCTCAAGCAGGAGCAAATGTGATGACATTTGCCTTTTAGAGTGACATTGGTAGTGAAACAATAACATGGGAGTGGAAACTAGCGACACAGTAGGGGGACATCTGAGCACACTTGGCAAAAGTGTGTATGATCTAAACCAAGAGACTGCTGATGGATGTCTGGGGGGAGAGGAAGCTTACAGGTGCTTTCAAATTAGAATTTCCAGGTTGCTGATGATAGTAAGAAGATGACAAAGACAGAGTCATCGAGGATGATGTTTACAACTGGCTGGAAAGTCACAGAGATGGTGAATATAGCGGCCGGAACAAGAGGAGAGTGTGAAGCGTGTGGTGGCAGAGTGGAAGGTATGAGAGAGTAAGCTGATGACACATTCAGTCATGAAAATATTGCATTTGGAGAGGTTCTGGCATGAATTTAGAAAAAGAGGGTCAAACTCATGATGCTATTTAAGTGAACGATAAATTATGATTTAACAGAGAATACAGGTTATAGCTAAACACATGAGTGAATGCAGTGAGTAAAAAGAACATTTAAACCAGAACAGCAGAAAAAGTAATATTTGTCACAAATGGCTTCTAATATGGCCCCCAAGAATCTCTACCTCTTTTTATTCACATGCTTGTATAATGCCCTCCACATGTTTAACTGGCTTCTAACCAATAGAAGATAGAAACACGGAGGGAATGTCATATATCTGAGTAACAAAATACAGTCACTATCTTCTTGCTGGCAGACTGGCCCTCTTGCCTTCTTGGCTTACATACTTTGATGAAGCATGCCACCATGCTGGGGAGACCAATGTCTCAAAGAACTAAGGGTGGCCTTCAACCAATAGCCATCTAGAAGTGGGGGCTTTCAGTCCAACAGCCAGTGAGGAACTGAATTCTGCCAATAGCCATTTCAGTTTGGAAACAGATCCTTCCCCAGTGAAACCTTCAGATGAGGCCTCAGCTTCAGCCAACATCTTGATTGCGGCCTTGTGGGAAACTCTGAGAGAGAGGACCCGGTTGAGTTATGCTCTGATTCCTGACCTATAATGTGTGAGGTAATACATGTATGATATTTTAGGCTGCTAAATTTGGGAGTAACATTTTGTGTATCAATAGACAACTAATACATTATTCAAGACAAAATTAGAGAATATGTGCAATATTTTTGTTAAAGAATGCTCAGAGAAGTAGGAAGAGAAACAGGAGAACATAGTCTTAGCAATGTGATGGAAGGAGAAAGTTCAAGGGGAAAGAAATAGGCATAATTCCAGAGAAAAGTTAAGTGAATGAGAACTGGCAATTCCTGTTTAATTTAACAAGAAGGATATTTTTACATCCTTTCAAGATCCAAGGGAGGGGTGGTCTTAGTTAAAGGAAGAACAAGATTGCAGTGTTATAAGGACAAGGAAAAGACCAAGACATGGAAAGAAAAATGTAGAGAAATGAATGAGAGCCACCACTGGAAAGTTAAGTGGGATTGAGGGAGTGAATTATTTTGCAAAATTCGAGTTGGGAATGACTTGAGCATATTTAGTCAGAGATGTTGCTAGAGATAGTGCGAGTTTGAGAACAGTAATTAATAAAATACTCTTACTTGTTGGAATAAACCCAGTGGATAGAATCGAAGGAGAATGATGCAGGGCTCTGGAAAATGAACCATGGGAAGTCCCAAGGGAATACCACAGAAAGTCCTGAGATGGTGGCCCATGGGAGGCACCCTCTGCCTCAGTAGTATACACGGCCATCAGCCAGATGCCCGCAGCAAACACGGGGTGGGGCTGGGGTGGACGCGTGACATGCTCACAATATGGAGTCTGAAGAAACTGGCCGCACCACTCCAAGTGAATATAGCCCTTATAGACTGCTTGTTTGTTTTTTTTTTAACACCTTGATTCTTTTCAGTTGCTCTTAGAAATGGTTGTTAGTATGTTCCATGTTTAAATTTTTTATTTTGGCTCCCCTCATGTTTTTAGGTTCGACTGTCTAACTACAATTACTAGAAAAAAAGTGGTCTTACATGAAATATATACAATTTAAAAATTAATGTTGCCATTACATATTAGAATTTTAAAAATGCTTGTGCTTTCAATCTACGTTTATGTTAAAACTGGTTTTGTAGTTTCTAGTATTTTCCCTAGCAATGGTTATAAAATTTTTAAAAAACACTAAGGAAATCATAATTTACTGTATTGGTTCTACTCTGCATGCAGTGCTTTTCGGGGATAGGTATATTTTTATTTATATGGTTAACAACGCATCTTTCTTAAAATTTGAGGTGAGTGTCATGAGGGGATCGTGGTTACTGTGACCCACAGGGCCTACAGTTCTTTGACATCCAGTTGATTTTTCTAAACCCACAGCATGATATTCCAGCACTTAATTTCAGAATGCAGCTTAAATCACAGAAGCCATAATATGTCAAATGATCCCACACTCGCAGGGGGAAAACAGTAAGTAATGAAAAAGCTATGATTGCTTTTCTGTCCCTCCAAATGACAGTTATCACCTCAATGACCTGCTCCGGGCGGACTGGTCTAAACCTGACACACTAAGGGATAACGTCATCTAACAGGGTAGTTACAAAAATCAATACAAAACCCATTTCAGAGAGACTCTGTGTAAGAATCCTGGTGTAACGTTCATTTATTGAATAGGCCTGGGGAAAAAAACACAACAACTTTTCTGATATATATGCCTTACCTCTCAAGCAAAGGAATTCTGTAGGTAAGCAATAATTGTATTTTTCAATCTATTACTTAGACTTGCCATGGCTCAGGCTGGAATCTAATATATGGGTGACGGCTATAACTCAATTATGGAGTCTCTGCAGAGTCCTAGTGTATTCAAAGAGTAAAGGAACAGAACAGGACAGCTCTCTGTGCTTCTCTGGATGAATGAGTGTCTGTAAGTGAGTGTGTGTGCATGAGAGTATGTGAGTGTGTGTGTGAACTCCTTTTTTTATAAGCTCATCCTATTGCCTTTTTGATGACTAAGGGATTTTAATGTTTAAATATTTATATTTAACCAGTTCATATAATTTCCTTGGATTCTTGCTCTTACCTGCTCATCCCTTGCTAGGTGTACACAACAGGAAACAAACGCATAACTTTTGAATAAACAGATGAACAACTGCTACAAGAGGCCCTGGCTGGTCTTGAGTGTCCTCTTAAATGTTGGAGACTGAAAGCCAGCTGGCACCATGGGGCTCTCCCCGATGCGTGTCTGCATGCCAGCAACTGAGACACAGCACTGGGCTTGGTAAATCTTGGATTCAGCCAGAGTGGCAGTTATTGTAAGAAAAAAAGTGAAAGGAGGCATATAGGGAGGGTGCCCTACACAACTTGCAAGGAAATATTCTGACAGCTGGTAAAAGATTTGAGCTCAAATTAGTGCTACTCCTGGGAAATGCTAATGAAACCTGTTAAATCAACCTACACACCAGAAGTCCAATCATCTTAACCTTCACACTTTATGATCATCACACTGTTTCATTACATGGATGTTCTGCTTCTAAATGAAGAGCCATCACGACATTCTTCAAATCACAGATTATTACCATGAACATTGTATGGTCAGAGGAAAGCATTTTCAGATTCTTTATGCTAATTTCATAGGGCTAATATTCACTGACAATACTGCTTATTAAACCTAGTAATAAATTGGATTTTAATTATTCTCTACTCCTCTATAAATTTCAAAACAAGTGTTTATGAAATGACCTAGAAAGTCTTATTATGACAGCTCATACTTGCCTGTTCAACAGGTTCTAAAATTTAGAAGATATTTTGGCTGCCATCCAAATACTTAAATGCCTGCTTAGACCAAGGGTCACATTCGAATCTCTCATGTTGCTCTAATCAATCACAATCAGGATATGCATGATGAAGTCTACACACTAGCAGTACACAGCTACAAATATCTATGCTTGCATTGACTATCACAAGGTGGGAGCATAACCTCATTCTTGTGTAAAAGCCAATTTTCAACCATTACCAAAGACAAAATATTAAGAAAATTACTTTTAAGCTCCAGAGTGCTTTCTGCATTTCCTGAAAGTTGATTTTTCATATCTTTATTCTTTTAGTGTCTACACTTGAGAGACCAAGTACGTAGTCTGTCCCCAGATCACTCAGGTGCAAGTCATGACTTCAACACACACTGCATGATCTTAGACAAATTACCCAACCTTCTGCACCTCAGTTTCCACTCTTGTAGATGGTACCAAAAACAGTACTTAACTGACACTGTTGGTATGAGCTTTGATTGAGTTAGCATATGCAAAGCATTATGATCACTATCTCTAGTGGTTTTATGCTTTACTCATTTCATTTGTCTTTAATCCATTTTGAGTTGATTTTTGTATATAGTGTCAGATAAGAGTTCAATTTCATTCTTGTGCATGTGGATGTCCAGTTTTCCATACACTGTTTGTTGAATTGACTATCCTTTCCCCATTGTGTCTTCTTGCCACCCTTGTAGAAGATCAGTTGACTGTAAATGTGTGAATTTATTTCTGGATTCTGTTCTGTGCCATTGATCTGCATGTCTGTTTTTGTGCTAGTACCATACGAAGCTGCCATATGAAATCAAGAAGTGGGATACCTCCAGCTTTGTTTGCTTTTGATTTTTGAGGGCTTTGTGGTCCCATATGAATTTTAGGATTTATTTTTCTGTTTCTGTAAAGAATACCATTCTGATTTTGAGAGAGATTGCATTTAATCTACAGATCACTTTGAGTAGTATGGACATTTTAACAATATTAATTTTTCCAGTCCCTGAGCATGGGGCATTTATCCGTGTCTTTTTATATTCCCTTCATCAATGTTTTATAATTTTCAGTATACAACTCTTTGACCTTTTTGGTTAAGTTTATTCCTAATTACTTTATTATTTTTATTGCTACTTTAAATAAATTAGGGAGAAAGCTTCTTGACATTGGTTTGAGCGATGATTTTTCGGATATGACACCAAAATCACAGGCAATAAAAGCAAAAAAAGACAAATGAGATTACATAAAACTAAAAAACTTCTGTATAGCCAAAGAAACAATCAACAGAGTGAAAAAGTGGCCTACAGAATAGGGGGACATATTTGCAAACAATATATATGATAAGGAGTTAATATCCAAAATATACAAGGAATTCAACAACTCAATAGCAACAAAACAAAACGCCTGATCAAAAAATGGTCTAAGGATCTGAAAAGACATTTCTCAAGGGAAGACATACAAAAGGCCAACAGGTATTTGAAAAGATGCTCAACATCACTAATCATCAAGGAAATACAAATCAAAACCACAATGAGATATCATTCACACCTGTTAGAATGGTGATTACCGAAAGTGCAAAATGTGAGAAGTGTTGGAGAGGATGTGGAGAAAAGGGAACCCTTGTACACCATTGGTTGGAATGTAAATTGGTACAGCCATTGTGGAAAACAGTATGAGGGTTCCTCAAAAAGCTAAAAATAGAACTACCATATGATCCAGTAATCCCACTTCTGGCTATATATCCAAAGAAAATGAAACCAGTATCTTGAAGAGACATCTGCACTCCCACTCTCTTTGCAGCACTATTTACAATAGCCAAGATATGAAAACAATCTAAACGTCCATAGATGGATAAATGAATAAAGCAAATGTGGTATACATGCAAAATGGAATATTATCCAGCCTTAAAAAAGAAGGAAATCTTGCATTTGTGACAACATCGATCAACCTGGAGGACATTATACTAAGTGAAATAAGCTGGAGACAGAACAACAAACACTTCATGACCTCACTATTACATGGAATCTAAAATAGTTGGACTCTTAGAACCAGTGAGTAGAATGGTGCAGGTATGGAAGCTGGAGAAAATGGGGAGATGTTAGTCATAAGGTACACAGTTTCAGTTATAAGATGAATAAGTTCTGGGGAGGTGATGTATACCGTGGTGACTATAGTTAATAACAACACATTGTGTACTGGAAATTTGCTAGGAGAGTAGATCTTAAGTGTTCTTACCACATACACACACATCTATGTGAGTTGATGGATGTATTAATTAGCTTAATTGTGGTGATCATTTCTCCATGTACATCAAAACATCCTGGTGTCCACTTTAAATATATATATAATTTCATTTGTCAATTAAACCTCAATAAAGTAAAAAATAAATAAAATTTAAAAAGAAAAAAAAGTCATTATTTCCAACAGCGTAAGACATTGCTATCTCAGAAGAAAGTGTTATCTATCTTTTCCTTGAAGGATTTCTTTTTAAAAAATTCCAGGTACCTGAACTTCATACTATGGACCCATCTGTGAAAGACTGATGGATTGTGCCCCAACCTTCAAGGCCCCATCCAGGAGACAAGATGAGCAAGAATTAGAATGGGCAGCAAAAGGCGGAGGCGGTTGTCTTCCTCAAGGACCGCTGGTTAATTCCATAGGCTGCTTCAACTACTCCAGGAATCTGTGGCCCAGTCATCTATAACCTCCATTTTCCTTATTTTTGGCCTCCAGAAGATGGGTAATAAAGCCTGTAATAGCTGAATATTGGGCAACTGTACCTTTATAGCTAGAGTTTTGCACTGCTCATACCATTAGAATAATAATTACTCATATACTAAATGAGTAAAGAACTTTTTCCAAGCTTGGTGAAGCAAATTAGAGGAGAATGGGAACTCAAGATTGCTGAAAAGTAGAATGTGACCTACTTCTCTTATATTTAGAATTGTTTATGAATTTTACCTTTAAAGCTTCATGGAATGTGTTCTGGAGTCATTTATTTTTACCATACAGGATTACCTTTGGAAATGGAAGTCAACAGAAGCAATCCAGGTTGCATTGCAAAGTTCACCACACCATATGGGCTGGGCCATCAAACCAAATGAACATTTTACAACCGATTGCAAACCCTTCTGTAATAGAAATATGTGGATAATGTATGAAAATGCTGCCAACTTGTTTGGAAGCCCAGGCGACATGATCTCTGGAGTATAGTCATAATTGTAAAAGAAAAGACGGTACGTACTAGTTTACTACAATTAATTTACATGGTTATCACTTACCGTGTTTTAATAGGGATAATCTAAATCCACTGGAAAGCAGTGAACTAGTGAATGAATCCTTTCTAAGGTAATATACTCACAGCAAAGAACTTAAGTAAGCAGTTGACTCAATTTTTATATTAACAGTTAAAACAGCCAAAGTTCATCCATTAAGTTCATTAGCAATAAGATCATTGATCAATTTGTTATTTAAATATTTTATTCAAACAGTGGAATTTTGTTCAGCATTGTTTTTCTCCTTAAGCCTAATGTGTTCAATATGATGTTTATTAACTGTAATATTTGTACTATTTTTGGCTATTTTGTTCCCTTAAAGAATTGTTGAGTTTAAAATCAACATGAGGGCTGGCCCAGTGGCGCAGTGGTTAAGTTTGCATGTTCCACTTCTCTGCGGCCCGGGGTTCCCCGGTTCAGATCCCGGGTGAGAACATGGCACCACTTGGCGAAAGCCATGCTGTGGTAGGCGTCCCACGTATAAAGTAGAGGAAAATGGGCATGGATATTAGCTTAGGGCCAGTCTTCCTCCGCAAAAAAAGAGGAGGATTGGCAGTAGTTAGCTCAGGGCTAATCTTCCTGAAAAAAAACATAATTATAAAAACAGAAAAAGGGAAAGAGGGTTAAGTAAATGAAGCATCTGTGTGATGGCAGTGCCCAGTAAGTCCAAAATGCTAACTGTCTGTCTGGTTATTTACCCTTCAAATCCTTAGGCCCCAGGCAGATCTTATCACAGTCTTTGGTCCTTCAAGAACACAATGGAGAAAGACAAAAATTACTTTCCAATTAATGGTTTGTGCTGTTATTTACCTAACAATTCAAACATGGCATGCTTTGGTTTGAGACCTATTTATACCCATGCTTCAAATGCAATAAAGGATGCTTGTTAAACATCTGAGAACGTAGTGTGGTATTTAAAACAGACTTACCCTATGAGCACTCTTAGGGGTTGTGTTCCCAAGAGTCGCATAACTTACTTAATGTTCAGGTACCTGGTGTCCAGGTGCTTCTGTGAAGCTGGGTCTCCCCTCTCATACTTGGAGTAGATTTTAATTTCCTTGGGTTAATCATGACTGTTTTATACCCAAGGAAGCTACAGGATTTGAAAGAAGGGAAGTTAGGGATATTTCACAGGCCCCAGCTCAGTTAGCTTGGGCACTCCTCACACGCACTCAGTTGCTGTCGGTGGAGCATAAGAATCTAAGTTATCGGCCAAGACTTGAGCTTTGGAAAATCAATAGAGGGACACTTGTCAAGAGCCCTACTGTGACTCCTTCCATAAGTATGATTGTAATATCAACAGGCTTGCCCATCTTTGACCCCTGGGGATTGTATGAAAATAAGGAAAAATTAACTTTTATCCTACCTTGCTGAGAAAATTATGGAAAAAAATACATAAACAAGAATATCGTTTGACTTAAGGTACAAAAGAAGAAGCTGTCATTTTAAATGATTTACCTAGTTTCTTTGTGGCCAAGAATGGTCAATAAGAGGAAGGTTTTACCACTTTAATATAAAGATATACTGTTTAAAATGATTAACTTTTGTCCTTGGGAAATTTGAGTATCTGGACAAGCTCCTTCCTCAGAGATCTTTACTCTTTTGTTTTCAAAGTGGAGTGGATGGGCAGCGCCCTCCACAAGCAGAGTGGCCTGCCAGGAGGAAGGGTAGCATTTTCTTATAGGAACCTCGGCTCCACTGTTCTTCCCAATAGTAAGGATGAGAAGAAAGACTTAGCCTTTTCTTTCTTTCTTTTTTTTTTTTTTTTTGCTGCTGGGAAAGATTCACCCTGAGCCAACGTCTGTTGTCAATCTTCCTCTTTTCCTCCTCAAAGCCCCAGTACGTAGTTGTATATTCCAGCTGTAAGCCCTTCTAGTTCCTCTATGTGAGCTGCCACCACAGTATGACTACTGACAGACTGGAGGTGTGTTTCCACACCCAGAACGCAACCCCAGACAATGAAGTGGAGCACATTGAATTTTAGCCACTAAGCCATCAAGGCTGGCTCAAAGATCTTTATTCTTGAACTAAGATGATCAGGAAAGAGGCAGAAATATTGCCAAACATTCTATTTCATACTGTATTATATTGTGCTACTCTTAGAAGCTCAAACCCCAGTTGGAATCCTCTCCTTATAGTTCATTCAATTTTATTTCCCCTTGAATAACTCAGATTTTCAGAGAAAACAGTGCTGCATTCTTCTCATCTCAGTAAATGATACCACCACCCACTCGACGGCTCAAGCCCATGTTCTAGGAATCTCTTCAATTCTCCTCTATGCTGCTTCCTCCTCTAGTTCATTACTAGTCCACTTAGCCGCATTGACACAATACGTTATTGAATACAAATTAGTCAATGAGTTAGTCAGTTCCTAGGACCTTCAATAGCACGCTAGAACAAAAGATTATAGTTTAAGATCAAGCCACTTTCCTAAAGGAAGATTAAAATTTGTTCTGTGGAGGTATAAAGAAAGAGGTCATGGTCAAGAAGAATCAACAGACCAGACCTTGTCCAGCTTTGGGGATAAAAATAGTCATGCATAAGGGCAGTTTTAGATCCCAGAAATCTAATAAACATAATGCAATAATTCCTATCAGTCACACTTAGGACTTCAGCTAATTCTCATCGCCCATAATCCCTTATAGGTGATGCTTTGAGAAATTAAGGGAGAGGCTTAGAGACAGGGTGTCCTGCCAAATTCTCTTTACTCCATGTCATGGAGGGCAGAGGCAGGACATCAAGGAGATTGTTGCCAAGAGCTCCTGGTGTGGATGAGCAGCTGCAAGTGTCAAGGAGTACACACTCTGTGCAGAGTGGCCAGATGTGCAATTCAGAAGCAAAGCCGAGACAGCCCCCTGCAAACACACACCCATGCATGCACTCACAAAGTGCCAGGAAGTCCGTGCCCTGTGCAGCATGACCGGGCAAATTGTGATGTTACCACTGTTTTAGGAGGGATCAACCAGTGTTTGTATTTGGTGGTTGACAGTAAACTACAGCACATGATAAGAAATTGAAGGAAATATTTTTTCTGTTGGTGGTGAAAATATGACCACTTCCAGCCACTGCCTTTGAATTGACAGTTATGATGTTCCTTCCTTCTAAGTCAGAGAAGCACCTGGAAAGGGAGACACTTCTGGCACAAGAGCAATTTCATCAAGACATCACCTGGAACAGTGTTGTTGATGACTCTGATCATTCTTGTAACTTTCTATAATTTTAATCTTGACGGGACTTGGAGTTTATACTTAGAATCCTTGGAAATAGTTTATAAATATTCAAGATGGGTGGTGGACTTTGGCCTTTCCTTATACTTAACCGACCAATTGCCATCTGGGTTTTGATCCACCTGAATGAAGGGTGACAGTCACAGGAGAGGTTGGATGGCCCTGTAAACCACCAGGAATCCTCATGGGTGATAAGAACCTGCTTAGGGACAACAGTGGCCCTCTTCCACAGTGAGGGCTGTGAGCATCCTGGCCATGCCAGGCCGTGTGTGCTCATGTTCCTCCATTGCAAGATTAGGGCATGCTTCCATAATCACGTTGAAAGCATTTTGATTGTCTGTGTTATTTATTTCCCTTAGAGTAAGTCTCAGATTGTCACTCAGTGTTATTTCATTGTGACTTATAGTGAGTCAAAGTAACGAAATGAAAAGTCTCCAGAATACTATTTGTTAGAGGTTTTATTTATTTGTGAAGTTTTAATCAATGATTCTATTTGTTACTCTGAGGAGGGAAAAAAGACCTTCTGTGGTCTCCAAAAACAAGGATTACAGGGAAAGAAATATACTTCTCTCTTGTATATTTTGTGTTTTCTTTTATGCACTTGCAGAAACTATTTTAAAATATAGGGAGTTGATTTCCATTTGCAAGGAAACATCCATATTGAAAAACACATGTATATACTTTTAATTATTTTTGCTTTAGGATTGATATTACCTGTATGTAGCAGATGATAGCAGGGCTATTATCCATGTCAGAATCACACAATGACAACAGACCTTTAAGTTCATCATTAGGTTTGGGAAAACATGATTTGACCCATATCTGAATCCATGAAACAATGATCCATATACTAAGAGATGCTGAAAGAGAGACTATCATTGAAAACATAATTAATTATATTTTCTAAGTAGAAAGCGGCATATGCAAAAAATATGAATAAGACAGATGATAAAAATATAACTCACTCTGAGTCATTAACATTACTATATTAATACTCCATAAAACACACACACAGGAGGGAGCTCAAGACTGGGCCAAAAAAGTCATGTGTTAGCATATAGTTTGTTAAGACAACGAGATCTACATATTTCTACCCCGATCCCACTGGGAGTCTTCAGTCCACAGAGTGATCCTAATTGAATTTTCCCTGCCTAAATGGAGTTGCCCTGATGTGAACTTGCTTTGAACATGATGACAGGATGGGATGTCTCAGAGCACCAGTTCCCTGAGACCTTAGGCCCTCCTTCTATTACCTCCATTATCTAAACAAATAACCTTGGACGAATCAATTTACATTAATCCAACCTTGTGGTATACAACTCCCTACTCTCCTTCAAAATGTCTCAATCAAGATTCAAATGAATTGCTTCAATATTTAGCTACCAAGTACTTAATCTCTTTACTTAAAACTCAAGTCCATTAAACATAATATTCTTTTCAAATTTTTTTTAAAAAGAGTTACAAATTGAAATGGAAAAAAAATAGAGACCATATGGAATTATAACTTTTTTATATTATGAAGAATAGAATTCAGTGTCTTCAAGATATATGTAAAAAAACCCAAAGGAGTAAGACTTTAGTCTAAATTTGTCATAGACATTCTTTCTCTTGCTAATGAAAGTAGCTGTTTGGTTTACAAGTATGTTTCTTGCATTTCCTGATGCTCAAAGCTGAACTTTCTAACAAGTCATTAGACTTTTTGGACATATGGTAAACTAGGTTATTGTTCAGGAATAGTCGCCCTTCCTACCTTCCAACCCCCACATTCCATTTATATTGCCATGTGCTTTGGTTGGTTTAACACAAAGGATTAATATGGTGAGGATTAACACATTGGATGGAGGATGCTTCCTCTCCCTTTGATTTGGTGCCCAGCCAAGTGGCTTGCTTGGGTCAATAAGATGTTACTAAAGGCAACACAAGAAAATGGCATCTTCATAAGAAAAGCATCCCCTAGATATATACCGCCTCTTCAGCTTGTGCCCAAGAAGAACATATTTGGAGCAGACCTGAGCCAAACTTGCAGAAAAATGTCAGACCTGCATGCTCTACAGAAGATCCAACTAGCTGAACCCAGCCTATATGAGCAACACCCAAACGTGTGAGTGAGGAACAATGATTAGTGTTTACGCCACTGAGTTCCAGGGAGAGGTAGATATAGAGACACAACTAACAGATTTTGGGGGACATGCTCCTCATCAGGGATCAATCCCATTTTCTTGATGCTACTATTTCTCAACTATGTATCCTCTCTCAGTTACCCTCATTTGTTCATGCCTATACTCATGATGCATGGTGATTAGTGGGAGGGGGCTCCGAATTAGGAATTCTGAATGGCAAGTCTGAAACAAACAATAGAACTTCCAGAAAAGAATAAAAATTGGTAAAAATATTTGAATCCGTTTAGGATCCCAAAGCTTGACTTAATTACTTTTTTATTTAGTTGTTGGCTCAAGTAATACAGCTCATATGCTATAGACAGACAATAGTTATCATTCTTGCCAGGGAGCACCCAGGGCATGCTTTGGTGTATTATTGTATTATAGCTTTATGGTTCTAAGTCAGGGATAAAGAGTTTCTTAGAGGTAGGTAGGCAGGTCTTGATGTACTTATTTCTTCAGCGGGGTAGTTCTCTTATCATCACGTCATTCCATGTTACACATACATGTACTCAAAAGGCATGAGCACATGCTTAAGCATACAAAAAGGTGAGCAAGCCATGAGCCTTGTTTTCAAAGAGTTTTTACAGTCTAATAAAAATCCTCTGGACAGAAAGACAATTAACTGTAATTTGAATGAGAAATATATACCACAACAAGACAGTACTGATAATAATACTTTTGCTGAAGGCTTATGTATCTCAAGTACTTTCTTAAATATTTTATATATCCTTCCTCACTTAATTATTATTAAAAGCTGTCTAAATTAGACATTATTATACTCAATTTACAGGTGAGAAAGTGAAAGCATATATCATTTAAGCAACTGGCTCATGCTTACCAACCGGTATGTTGCAGATATGAATTTGGAGTGAGGTCTGTCTGACCACGAAGGGCCTGCTCAAACCCCTGTGTTACTCTACCACCAAGAGTCTCTTACAAGATTTGATAGAACTGAGAAGGAGCCAACATTATATCCAGCAGGGTGAGCTCCAGCAAAATTTTATAGCCAATAGTCCCTGGAGTAAATCCCAGAAGAATGACCTAAAATTTAACAAAAAGAGAAGGAAATAGGAAGAGATTAATTATGTTAGCTTTTGAGAAACAATTAGCTGATAATAGCTGAAAGAAAAAATAAAACAACAGAATTGGACTGAGGAAAGAAGATTTGATTAGGGAGGTGGAGGCAACAAAAGCAAGTTTTGTTTTTTTTTAGTCTTCCCTCGGGCTAGCCCTAACGTGACTACTTAGCAGCCTGTGCCACAAATTGGGTGTCACTGCCTTATCTAAGTAGTTCTTTCCAGGTTTACTGTTTTAATTGTTTTTCCAAAATATTTGAAGTTTTGGGTATGTGTGTGTATGCTCTTTTCTATCAATAAAATATCATTTTCAACTTATACTTCATTTAGTAATATTTAAGTACAGTAAAACTAAGAAGAAACTTTTTTGGGAATATGGAATTTTTCCAATGTTTACAGGTAAGTGCTATATATATTCTATTACTTGCTACTTCAATAATTATTTTTCATGTTTTATTTCCCATTAAATGTGAACTGCAATAGAATGTGGCTTCCAATGAATAAAGTTTACATTGGTAGCTTCCCAAGAGTGTGGAAAGTGCTCTGCCATTTTTATTACACGTTGATTTGTATAATCAAAGTGCTAGAGAAGAATGATGAAGTGTGTGTCTTGATTCTGTGGCAGAAAGGAAAGAAGAGACTGCTTTTTACCAATGTTGCCCCATTCTTTATGATCACCTCCATGTTCTTGTCTCTGTAACAAATTTCCAGAACTATTTAAAACAAGGAGTTGGCTGCAGCCTAGAATGATACCTAGGCCAAGATCCAACCAAGTGGTGTGGTCCAAGGGGAATGGGGTGTGCCCACCAGGACTGCTGCCTGGGGTGGGCTGGGTCAGGCAGTCCAGTGTCACCTGAGTGACCCTATGTGGCAGGGGTGGACTCAAGCTGAATCAGACAGAGCAGTCATGCAATAGAGTGATTGGAGGCACCATTAGCTGCTCAGAGGCTGGGCAGGACTTTGGACAATGCACAGAAGGAGTGATATGTGAGAAGAGTTTCTGGAGTGGACTAAATAAAAACAGAAAGAGGACAAATTGGCAGAGCTGTGGACATCAGCCTCAGATTGATCCAGAAGCAGCCATGGACTCAGCATCAGGCCAAGTTGGGATGTGACCCAGAAGCCAAAGAGGGGGTTGCCTTTACTCTGGACATAGCAAGTGCTGGGGCATGGAGAGATGGCCAGGGGCCAGTCCAATGCAGATACCCGCATCACCCAGAGGAGAACTCCAGCAGGGGACCTTAGTCCAATTTTTAACAGCAATGCAACAAAAAAATGCTTTTGACTGTTACTATTTTTAGATGGATATGGCAAACAAATTCAGATAGCACAGATAACAGCGCCATCAAATCCACAGCTAAAGCCTGTCTTACCATCTCTGTTTCAAATGGAAATTTAATGACATCAGTAACTGGAGGATTAACTTATTTGGCACAATCACAAGATGCACTGTACATCTTAGAGAGGAAGGACTTTTCTCATCACTTCAAAATAAGGACAGAGACACTCGAAGTGAACTCTCCTGCATATTAATGCACAGGAGGGGAGTAACCGAATACCCATGCTTCCTTTCTTCCTGGATGCACACAACACTTCACAAGAATTCGACTTCCCTTTATCCTCTCAATAAACCTTCTAAGTAGGCAAATTAGATTACTTCTGAGGAGCTGCAGGAATTTCACACGTGTGATCCCTTTATCCGCTCAACATCTCTGTCAAAGTCAGAAGCAGAATGCAGATAACGCAGGACGCTTTCTTCTCCCTCTTTGACAGAGATGGGATTTGAGGCGAGGAGATGCTTGTGAATTCCTGCACTTTGCACACTAATCGGGGGGAAATCGGAATTAGAAAAGAGATTTCTGACTACAAGTTTAGGCCAAAGAGACTGCCATCAATATCATTTCAATTTAAGTTCATTTGTAAAAAAGCACTGTGAAATACTAAGAGGCTGTGCTCAGTATTGGATAATATTTAAACAGCATGAATATAATGAACAAAATCTGCTTTATTCTCTAACTGTTTGACACGTTCTTGAGTTTTCATGTTTTAGTCACAGGTTTCGGATTAATTGCGCTTTCATTATAATAGAGCTGTAGAAAGTAATCCATCATATATAATTTCTAGAAAGTTTTCCCCACTGTAATTTCTATGTAATAATTAAAAATACTTAAATAAAATATCTGTGGTTTTAGTTCAAGAAAAATCCTAATTTTCCGCCATTTCCTTCCTTCGATTATAAAAAATAACATTTTGTAGGAATCATATCAGACATACAATTTTTTAAGCTTATTTTCCAACTTAGAAGGAAGTCTTTGTTAAGGTTGCCCTCCATTATTATTTCACAGGCACATCTTCCGATTTGCAAACATTTATGGATTATGTTTTCCCTTCTCCCCACTGATCAATTTGTTCCTTTCCTTCAGGGAATTCCCTCCTTGAATTTTGGTGTGTCCCCTCCTGGGAGAATGGTTTCCATTTGGGATGCCAGTGAACCACTGTGACACCCACTGCTGCTGGGTGAGTTTGGGGAGCAGTGAAGGTGCAGAGTGTATGAATTTCCTGTGACTATTATAAGTACTACAGACTAGGTGTCTGGAAACAGTAGAAATTTACTCTCACTGTTCTGGAGGCCAGAAGTCTTAAATCAAAGTCTTACAGGGTTGGCGCCTTCTGGATGCTTTGTGGGAGCAACTGCCTCATGCATCTTCCAGCTTCTGGTGGCTGCTGACAATCCTTGGTCTTCCATGCCTTACAGCTGCATCACTCCAATTTCTGCCCCTGTCAATACACGGAGGTCTCTCGGTGTGTCCATGCCTTCACATGTCCTTCTTTTAAGGATGCCCGTCTTCAGATGTAGGCCCCACCCTAATCCAGTATGACCTCATTTTAGCTTGATTACATCTGCAAAGACCTGTTTCCAAATATGGTCACATTCACAGGTACAGGAAGATCGAACTTTCACACACCCCTTTGTGGGACACCCTTCAGCCTACAACAGAAAGACTGTGGAAAATCAGCTCATTTGCAAAGGAATATCAGCTGATGACTTCACAGAATCGAGAGGGTCTACAACTAAAAGAAAGCAGACATTATTCCACGATCGAGCTATGTATTTCCCAAGTAGCCCCCCGCAAGAGGCGAAGGCAGGCTTCTGCCACAGGCGAGCATAGAAGAGACTGAAGAGGGAAAATTAAACAGGTAGGCTATGGGACAGCAAAGTGTCAATCCAATTGTGTCCAAAAGCAAAGCTTGTCTCCACTCCTCTACCCATGACTTTTTGGGAAATAACCTAATCCCTGATCAAATATTGCCACAGGAAATGCAAGCTGAAGATGGTGTCTCTCAGCTCTCACTCCCGCTCTAGTTTTGATTGCATATTTGTTTTAATAAGTTATTAAGCATTATTTTCAGTTAGGTATTACAAAAAGAAGCAGATTACTTTTAATTTTTTTCACATCAATAAACAGTTTGGGAAACCAGAAAAATGAACATTTTGAAAACCGATGTTCAGCCTTCATGACGCAGTGGTCATCTCCACTGTTTGACCTTAAATGGGGTTCCACGGAGCCTCCTGGACGCGGTCCTTCGGAATGATGCAGAATAGCATTAGTGCACTTTCAGCAAATGGTTGACGATCCTGTCTGCTGTCCTTAAGCAGAAGGTTGGCGAGAAATGGTCACAGCCCTGATGCATACTTGTCTTTTCCCCACACATCTTGGATTCTTGTCACCATTATCTTTTGATGACAATCTGTCAATGGAGACCTCATCAATTTATGTAAACCTCTTATTTTTTTTGCTCTTCCCTAGTTTAAATTGCTTTATATTATCTGTCATTAGATTAATAGCAAAACTTAAAACATGAATATGTCTCACTCATATTACAATAATTTTGCATGCGCACAGATGTTTCACTGTGCACTTCTTTGTATAATCCACTACATATCGGTGCAGTAATCCGTCTGTTTACATATATCTGTTATTTCAGTGACAATAATAGCTTCCTGTCTAAGTTGGTCTCACAAGTTTCTGCATGTGAAATATTTCCTAAAGGTGTTGTATTTTTACATTCCCCTTCCTACTTATCCACATTTAACAGAATTTTTTCCTGTTCTTTTTTTTTTTTAACTCTTCAGAGCATTTGAGTCCTGCTCCTTGGCAAACAACTCAACAATCAGAACTCTTCAATCAAAAAACAGGACAGAGCGTAATTTTTAATGACAAATAATGTTAAATGTGTTCCCAATTTTTCTGCCAGGTTTTTGCTGAATACATGACCTTTACATGAACTTAGCTCATTAATCTTATGGGAAAAATGTAGCTACTTCATATGTGGGATTGAGGACAGAATGACTAAAGTCCTTCACTGCTCTCAGGTGCTCACCTCTCAAAGAATGGAAGAGTACAGGAGGTACAGGAAACAGAGCAATGTTGCTATTCTGGAAATAACTTCCTAGAAGTTCACCCAGTTTCTTTGTGCTATGAAATGGGACAGCCAATGTGGTAACTCAGCCCCAAATGTGACTGCCAGTCGCCTCCTTACTGTCGTTTCTCCTATAAATGGTGTGTGTGCCCACGAGGAGAAAGAAGAACCTAACTGTGCTGGTAAATGAATATGTGATCATCAGTTCAATATGAACTTTCATCTTTTGATTGTAAAGCAGACTGATACGAATTTGAATAATTTAGGTTAAAAATTACATTTTAGTATCTGCAAACAATTCTTTATTCCCTGGGATCTTTCTTGGGAAGTGTTCCACCAATGTTTTCCTGTGTTAGTAAGCATGGCACAGCGATGCTTGGAAATGGTTCAAAGTCAAGCTTAGGACTATTCCATGGAGGGGCCAATGCTTTCTAATCTTCAGCAGGTACCCTAGACTCTAGACGCTGCAATCAGCCTCTTTACCTGATGCAAAACCCCATATGAAATTACCAATAAAAGCTTTTGTTCATCTAACTTAGATTGGTAAGCACATTTGGCACATTTCTGACTACATTCTAGTCACACCAGTGATGAGAGAAGCTAAGAATTTAAAATCCAAAGCTTTGAACTTCAACTAAAACGATACAAGAGGTGAATGGGAAAGAAGGCATACCATCTTTCTATCTGAAATAAGCGCATTCTGCTCATGATCTTATCTGACAAGATTGTGCAGCTGT
The DNA here is from genome assembly GCF_021613505.1 of Equus quagga. Classification (NCBI taxonomy): domain Eukaryota; kingdom Metazoa; phylum Chordata; class Mammalia; order Perissodactyla; family Equidae; genus Equus; species Equus quagga. The sequence continues at coordinate 117,634,930 of NC_060275.1, forward strand.
TAAGTAAATTTTAAGAACCTCTACTTAGGGCTTCTTGTATTAATCAGGAAAAATATGTTCAAATTGGATAAAAATACGATTGCCGCCAAAATTGACAAGAACATCTGGAGAAGGTCTTAGTTCTCTCCTGAAGGCACATGGCTTCAATATTAGCCAGCAGATGAAGCTTGAAAGAATCAAAGGGATGTAGAAAAATTAAAGGCATTCCCACTGGATCCTTTTTATTCAACATCTTTGGACTCAATACAAAATACGTGAGGGTAGAGACAACGTCTTGTTTCTTTTGCAATCCTCAATGCCCAGCTTCAGATGATGCTCAGGTGGGACTCAGCTCAGAGTGCTTAATTGATGGAATTCACAGGTACCTAAGTTTTCAGAAGCCTGTAAACAACGAGAGAACCATAGCTTTCATCTCTTCTTTCCTTCAACAAATGTTCATTGAGAATGTCCTGTGTGTCTGGCCACTTGTCCAGTCGTTAGAGATAAAGCAGTGAAGGAAAATTACAAGAAAACAAAACAAAATAATCCAGCTGTCATGGAGCTTACCTTCTGGAGGAGACAGAGAAGAAGCACAATAAATCAGTAAAATATATGTCACATATTGGGCCAGGCCCGGTGGCCTAGAGGTTAAGTTCAGAGTTCTCCATGTTGGCAGCCCAGGTTTAGTTCCTAGGTGTGGACCTGCACCACTCTGTTAGTGGTCATGCTGTGCTGGCCGCTCACATACTAAAAGATAGAGGAAGATTGGCATGGATGTTAGCTCAAGGCAAATCTTCTTCAGCAAAAAAAAAAACCCCAACATATGTATATATATATATATATGTCATATATTAGACAGTGCTAACAGTTATAAGACAAGTTCAGAAGGGATGAGGCTAGGGAGATCTGAAGGAGAATGAAATTTTAAACAGGCTGGAGAGAAAAAGCCTAGATGAGAAGGCCCATTTGAGCAACAATTTGAAGGCAGAGAGGGAGAGTGCCACTTGGGAACGAGCCTCTCATGCAGAGAGAATGATGCCCTCTAGGCTCCAGCCTGGGCTCCTCTGTGGATTCAAGGATGCACCAGGAGGCTAGCGTGTCAGCCGCAGAGCCAGCGAGCAGAAAGTTACAGTGGTGAGACCTGAGACATACAGGGAAGGCCACATCTGAACTGAATATTTGCTCTCTCAGCTTCCAGTGTCCAAACCTGAACCCTTCATCTCTCCCCCCAAAAGCCTGCTCCACCCACTTCTTTCCCATGTCAACCCCTGGCATGTACACCCTTGTAGTTCCCCCTGTCAAAAACCCTGCCAGCATCTTCCTTTCTCTTACATCCCACACCTAAATCCTGCTGTCTTGACCCTGTAAGGTATATCAGAGCCCAACCACTCCTCAGCCCTCACTGCTGCCCTGGCCTCAGCCACTGGCCCCTCGAGCTGCATTCGAGCAGCAGCATCTGAACACACCTCCTGCCCCACCCTCGCCGTCACCTTCTACAGGTCCTGTCCTTCAGGCTCTTCTCACAGACCCGTCCTTTTTAAATGTCGATTAGATCCTGTCAAGTCTCTGCTCACAGGGATGTGGCTCCAGTTTCCCTCAGAGGAAAATTCAAATCCTATAAGGACCTGCAAGGCCACATGTGATCTGTTACCCGTACAGACCGAGGTCCCAGCAGGATACAGAGGCCACATTCAGACTGGAATATCTTGAGATGGGTTTAACCAAAGGACTTTTCCCCAAAGGTGTGAGTAGCTGAGTAGGAACACTGCAGGAGATGGGGCAATGTGCTAGGCTTGGAGCAGAAGTCTCCTAGCACCCCTAGGAGGACGGCTAGGTGGCGAGGGCAGTGGAGGGGACTGACTCAAGAGAGGCCACGGCCTTCAGAAGGGGAGCAGGCAGAGGACAGTGGCCAGCAGGGCATGAGCTGAGAGAGAGGAACCTACAAAGAAACCAGAGGGCAGGGGAGCTTCCATGGGGCCTGTGGGCAGTGGGCGGGATGGAGAGGGCCGACAGCAGATCTAGGTGACCAAGAAGGGACACTTTCCAAATTTTATCTCTGGTGTCACCTCCTCAACCCTTGCTCTGCATCAGCTGCACTGGTTCCTTGATTGGCTTTACACCTGCCTAAGGGACTTTGACTGGCTGTTCCGTGGATCGGAACACACTTCCTCTAGTTGTCTCCAAAGTCACATGGTTGACCAGCTGTCGCCTTCTCAATGAGGACACTTCAGCCTCTCTTTTTCAAGCAGCAAATTGCTCTCCTCTTCCTCTCAGGCCAGGCCCTCATTCCTAAAATTCTTTGATATGCTCTGCTTTGGCTTTTTTCCAGAGCTCTTATCAACTCCTACAAATCACTATAAAATGTACTTCTCGATTCTGTTGATTTTCTATCATGAGCCTCCCTCTGCTAGGATGTTTTTCCATGTATGGACTGGGAGCCTGGAGCAGAGCCTGTCTCAAAGAGTGGGCACTCCATCAGGATATGTTGAGTGAATGAATGGTGGTGGTGGTGACCTAGACACTTCCATGGCCACACAGTGAAGGTGCCGCAATATGTTCTCTGCTGGCTTAGTGGAAATTTAAAGTCCCAAATGGAATCAGAGAACACATATCTCAGATTACTCTGTATTTGCAAAGTAGCTATTTTCCCTGTATCTAAATATTTGTGTAACTTTGTTAACAGATGACAACTTCGGTGGAATAAAGATCCCAAGAGCTACACTAAATTTTAATGTTAAAATTATGAAGATGAAGATAATTTAAGAGAATTGTAATAGACAGAATAATGTGAATGTGTTACATTACATGGCAAAAGGGACTTTGCAGATAAGATTAAGCAAAAGATATTGAGATTAAATTATCCTGGATAGCCTATGTCAACACAATATAGTAACCTATTATTATATTGATCACTATATATATATATAACACATATGTTGTACTTTATATTTGTATAGTAGATTATAAAATGTAGAATGATTGCAATGTGATCACAAACGTGGCAGAAGCAGGAGGGTCATTGTGAGAGAAGGAGATGTGGTGGCTGAAGCAGAAGATGGAGTGATGTGGGGACATGAGCCAAGGAATGCAGGCAGCCTCAGAAGCTGGAAAATCAAGCGAAGTTTCTCCCCTGGAGCCTCCAAAAGGAATGCAGCCCTGCAGCACCTTGACGTTAGCCCACTGAGACCCATTTTGGCATTCTGACCTATAAAACTATAAGATAAGGTTTGTGCTGTTTTCAGCCCTAAGTTTGTGCTAATGTGTTACAGCCAATTCAGGGGGCAAAGAGAACTATTGTGTATGACCTGGGGCCGCATTCGTGATACCAGAGCGCATTGTGCTTCTGAGTTGGGATCTTCAGGCATCTGATTCCACCCAAGTTTAGTAAAATCTAACCATTCTTTGGGCACACAAAAGACTTAATAGCAATCATATTTAATCTTTGTAGTTTTTGTGGCAATTACAGTGGACAAATTATTTAAAAAATTAAATACCTTTGTCTATAATTCTGACTCTGAATAAAAATTAAAATACTTTTAAAACCTGACAATCTAAAAGTAATACAATTTCATTTTACTTTACCTTACTCTTTCCAAAGAAGATGTAGCCCATAGACATAAATATAGATGTTGTGACCACCACTAATTACTTTGCTTAATTAATCTCTAGCTTGTGTGTATGTGTACATATATGGTATCATATAGAACTATTAATCATTGTTAATTATTGCTATTAACATATAGCTATATTAATACTTCTAAGTTTAGAAATAAAGGTTGCTAAAAATGTCTGTGAACTTTTTAAGGACCCCCCCACACATTTTAAATACTGCTACTAATCATGTTAAATTCCAAATAATCACTTATGACTATAATTTTCTTTTGATGCTCACCCCAATTTTAAGCTAGGAAAGAACTGCCTGCTGGAGTTGATTTCTTGAGCAAAAATGCCCGTTTTGCGTTGACCTGGACTTACAAATCATTTGGCTCCTTCAGCTTAGATTCTGGATGAGCAGAATAGAGCTCCGTCCTGGAGGGAGCTGTCCCGTGCCCTCCTGCCTCATCTAGCGAGCGTTCCACAGCCAGAGTCAGCGTTAGATTCAAATGGACTTCCTATCATTTATCCTTCCTATCACAAATATCTTTACACATGGCCAAATGGCTTTTATCAAAATAAGTTCACAATTCTATTTCCTTTGTATGTCTCTTGTAGTTTTGTTTATTTTGTTCAATGTGGGCTGAAAGATTGGCCAGTTTGCAGTCAAACACATTTATATGTGAACCTGCCAGCTAAGAACTCAGTTCTATAATCTTCGGCGTAGTCACACAGGAGTTGGCTTCTGTTCCAGGATGTGTTCCTTCAGAAAATGACTAGAAATTACCAAAAGTGATGTTGAATTACAAGTTGATATGAGTTACTTCACTTGCGATTGATCATTTCTGTTAATAAAGACTTCTTCCATTTAACTCATCTAGGTGTTTAGAAGAAAGTCATCGCAAAGTACAGTACAGTATAAAGCATCTTCTTTAGGAACAGAAAAAGCACTTCACGTCTGCAAACTCCTTCCACTGGGTTAGAGGGTTAGAAGGTTGGGATAGAAATCTGGCTGAATGACATATGTGCCAATGCACACCTCTACCAGTTTGTATACCTGGTGAAGAATGCCTTTCTAGTCGTGTGCTACTCCACCCTTTTCACTTAAATGTGGATGAGGGTCTCTTAGTCTCTCTGTCTCTCTCTCTGTCTGTCTTCTGTCCTCCGGCTCACTGGCCACAACTTGATTTCCCCATGTACTCATTGCCATGATCAACACATCCTGGCTCATAGCTTAAAAACCATCTGTATGCTCCCAAATTTACACCCCTGAACTGCAAACTCTTATATCAAAATGTCTCACATTCACACTGAAATGTCCAACTGGCATCTCAAACTTGACAATTTGGTCACTGAATTATTAAGCTAATTCTCAACATGGAGCGTCATCCCTGTCTGCCTCACAGTCAGAGAAGCCAGGCTCTCTGGGGTAGTGGGTCATGGAGCTCCCCACAGCATCCAGGAGAGGAGAATTTACAGGGGCTGCGAGGACTTCAGTCTTCATCCCATAGTGGCCGTTGAGCCCCAAACGCCAAAACAAACCTAAAGGTATGTGTGCTTTTTATGAAAACATATCTTTAAGAAGAATCAGCTGCTCTCTCCGCCTACTCTGCCAATAGGACTGTCACTCCCACGTCCTCCTCACGAGGACATTCTGTCCCTCCACTTGAGCACTCTCTGCTCAAGGGTACACGGAGCGTGCTGGTCGCTGTTGCAAGAGAGGTGCGCATTCTCCAGACACGAAGTGCTTATTCAGTCAACATCTTCTCAATCAGAAAATACCAAGCAGTCTGCTGTCTTCAAAAATCTTAACATAGGGTTTGACTGTGGAGATAAAAAGTTTATGAAATTAAACTAAGAGTCTTTACCTTTGTACACCACAGGAAAACAATGGAATGTTTTTTGTTGTTTAATTGACATTTGCCCTTTAAAATGTCAATCATAAACATCAATATCATAGACTAGGATCCCTGGTGGGTGTTTAATTCTAATGGAAATAATGTGAACTAATTTTGCCAAAAGAGCTTTTTAATTATCTCTATTGGAAAAACTTCAGCAAAAGGCAAAGTTCAAATACTAAGCTAATTTATAGTGGTTGAGAAAAGCTTAATGCCTAAAAACAGTGAAATAAATTTGGATTTATTATGGGTAATAATGGATAATCACAACCATTCCAATATATTCCATGATGGCATAACATTACATAAGCTACATTATATTTATTATGAACATCTGGCATACTGTATGCTATTCAGATAACTTTAATTAAACCAGCCTCCGAGCTCCCATATAACGTGATAGCGTTTCGAAGAGGTGGAGAGCAGCCCAGCGTGTTCATGAACGGCTCAGCCCTAGAGGCTGTCGACTTCGAGGTGAGTAACTGTTCCCTTTACACAAGAGGGACTTAGGATAATAGTTTGCTGAACACCCCTAATTCAGACCTAGTACTGTAAACCCTAATATGTAGTTCTTAGTCTAGCCACCTAAAAATCAGTGCATGACAAACACTCTATTCATTGAGTATGGTACCTTTAGGATTCTGTGTACAGGATACCATGGGCTTCTAAGCACTTTGTGTGAGTTATCTTTCTTCTTTCTCCCACCAATGGGCTGCTGCCTTAAGCTATGTGAGCAGACAGGGAGAGGCTGTTACTGCCAGCACTGTCATCCCACTTGCCTCTGTATGTGTATAAGGATGGAGGGTGCAAGGACAGGGCTGGGGTGTTGGGAGAGGCAGGGCAGTGGGTAGAGACTGCAACATTGTTAAGTAACAAATGTTTCCTGAATCCCACCACATGCCTGGCACTCTTGAAGGTGCTGGGAATACAGCAATGAGAAAAGCAGGCAAAATGCCTCCATGTTGGAACTTACATTGTAGTGGGAAGAAAGGCAACATGCAAGACAAATGAAGATATGTCTTAGTAACTGGTGCTGAGGAGAACAAGAAAGTGAGGAAAGAGGAGGGGAAGGCAGCGAGTTGAAATGATAGATGTAGGGTCAGAAGACAGCATCTGAGAAGAATACTTTTTCTCTGTAAGAGTGAGGGAGCTCCTCTTTCACAGACTTGAATGGAGAATATGACTGCCTGGTAATGAAGTACATAGGGGGAGGAGGAATTGGGGGAGGGGACATTCTAAGGGTCACATTCAAATCACTTGTCCTATCTGTAGACAGAAAGGTGGTTCATGTTGCATAATACTTGAAGATGAGGCTGGAGAGGTGGGTTGGGCCAAAGAGAAAAGAGGTGATTTGAACGTATTAGGTAGCACTCAACCCGGAAGAGAACAAGGAGATGTGGAGGTTTGCAACAAGGTGCAGTCTGCATATTCTTATCTTATTCAGAGTAAGCTCAAGATCACTCTCCTGGAAAACGAAAAATCAGGGACTGTGTGATTTTGTATGTTAGCAATCAAAGGGGAATTTAATACAGAGTCAGGAAGAAAGATGAAGTAATTATGTATCCTAATGGCATTGGCAGCAACAGACATTCTTGCATTAGATAAGATGATCCTTTACTCACACCTTACAGACCCCGAGCTGGCCCCACACATGAGCTCTGCAGGAGAAACCCAGCTCGGGTTCCTGTAGGCTTTCATTATCATAGCAACTTCTGAGAAGGAAGGTCAAGAGGCAGTTAGAGCACTCTGACGCTTTTTTTATAGCTCTCCTCCTTATATTTACCCACCTATTGTTATGACAATAAATGAAGGCTCAGAACCCTTTCAGCCTTATCGGCCAGCAGATAGCATCCTCTCCAAAGGAGACTTGAGATTATCTTTCTGTCTCAAGCAAAGCAGCCTAAACCACTGGCAGCAAGTGGCTCTTGGAAATCAAGACACTGCCTTCAATGTTTTCTCTTGATGCCAATCCAGTTTTTCTGATTCTAGGGAGTCATGTTACTCCTTTTAAAAATAGCTTCTAGCCCCCCAGAGCTTGTACTGTTATCTCCTCTAGGCACAGGCTGGTACCCTGAACTGGCAGACTGACTCCTCTTTGGCAGCCTCCTCTCCCCTCCCACCAGTCCTCACTTTGCCCTTGAAATGGAAGACAAGGCAATAACGATCTGGTCAAATCCCGTACAGCGACCTCGCTGGAGAGAATCCAGACCTCTACAGAGCAAATGGAAAGACAACACAGGCTATTCAGTCTGCATGAAATGTGGAGGGAACCAGGAGCTGGTTTCCACTTTGGAGGAAAGAAAACACTCCTGAGACCCAACATTTCCTATCGACCCATTTGCTGGAAAGAGATGGAAGCCCAGTTTGCTTTTCCAGCATCAGCTACTCCACCAATGTTCTAGAAATGATGGAGGTGACATTATCTTGGAGACGTTTATCTTGTGACAAATGGGGCAAAATCCTGCCTCTTACACAGGAGAGCTTACAGATCAATTCTGTATCAGGAGATTATAAACAATTATAAGACCAGTAAAATCTTCATGTAAACAAATGAGTTTTTTAATGGTGCTTTAGGTCAGGGATTTCTAATTTTGTTTCTGGCAGCCTCTTTCTTCAACAGGGAATTGGGCTGCCCTGAATTTCGATGTTGTATAAATTTTAATGAAATTGATGATCATATTTGCATTCAGGAAGCAAAAGCACATTGACCCAAGGTTCAAAGAGGCAGGAAAACCTCTACTCATATTAATGACATTTTAAAACAAAAGAAAATATGATCAAATTTATAATGTTGAGTCTATTGTTTTAAGAATAATTTAGATACTTTTGGAAGGCAATCAGAAAGATTGTTTTTTTTTTTTTTGCATTTCAGTACTATATTGAAGGCTTTAGTTTGTTTGTTTAGGTACCAATAATATGTTTACAAAAATCTAACGAATAAAATTATGGTGCCAACAAAGTGTATTTTTCTCTTACATGCCTTTTATAAAAGTCTCAAAGACTTGTATTTTATTCATAAGTAAGGAATTCTACTTTCACCTTCCCTTTCCTACAAAGGCAGAAGCCAGAAATTCAGCTTTATGAGAACTTTGGATAAGAAGTTATAGAATTTGATTTTCTCCAAATTGTCAGGAGTGATCCTCTGTGAGAATAGACTGAATTACCTATAACAGCTGACGTTACCTTCCTTAAATTCGAAGAGCCAAAGCAATAGGCACAACGGCTGAGGGTGATTGTGGGGGACAGAACTTAACCCCAGTCCACTAGACAACCTGTCTCCATTCTTGTATTTCCTTGCTTTCTCCCGCGTGTTAGAATTCCTGCTCCCATATTTGGCAGAAAAAGCTGACCCACTTTTCAAGGCTTCCCTGAAATTTCCCCCTCTTCCTGCAAGTCCCTCATTTTCTCGCTCTTTTCCACGTAGAGCTCCATCTTCACCTGCCTCTTTGGGGAGCAGTCATCACCACCCTTTGGACTTTGTTATTTTCATGGACTGTTGGAAGTGTTCACTCCATGGTGGGCCCCCCCACATATCCTTCATTCCTGCAGCAGTTTCCTCTATCGCTGAGCCTGGAAGCTCTGCCATCATCAGACCCATCCTCACTCTCAAGAGCATTTGTTGTCTGATTCTATCTACATTTTATAATGTAAGCATGGTGCTCTTAAATTTCCTCACCCCTTTGCCTTACAGCCTGAGATTTATTCAACCATCTGTGTCCTCTGGGAAGGGGAGCTCAGTGATTCTGGAGAAAACCCCACCACAGCACCATATTGAAAAATAATTTCCTCCATAAGCTCTCTACCTAATCCCTGAGCTTTTCACCAACATTTCAGGAAATGAACACAACCTCATCCTCTCCAAGTCATCACCTACGGCCGTGCTCTACTACACCAAAAATACTGAACACAGTGAAAGTTTTAGGTCCTTTCATAATTTTTTTAGAATTTTATCTTTTTTTTTATTAGTTTGAAGCATGAACACATCGTCACTGCGTGCATCTCCAGGTCCTCTGAGAAGCAAGCACCAAGCGAACACAAGAGGAATAAGTGAGGCAGGATTTTATTAGAAGAACTGTGTGTGTGAAAGGAAGTGGAGGAGGGATTCAGAGGGAGCTAAGGGAGATGTCAGACCACTGAGTGGGCCTGAGCCGGGGAGGAGGAGAGAGGGAAGGAAAGGTGGCTGGAGCCAGCCTAGAGTTCTTTGAGGGAAGGTCTTGGCTCCAGGAAAGGGTTTACCCTTAGCCTCACTGCTGGATCCGTCTAAAACGAGCAGCAGCCTGTGGGAAGTGTGGCCTTGGTGCAAATAAGGGGATGGATTTCAGATCCCAGCTACCATCCCTGTGCTTGGAACTCTGTGAGGAGCATTCTCACGGCCTCCACAAACTGTGAAATCTTTCTCTTGACCTCTGTGCAACCCTCTTCTTAAAATTCTCCACTTTGACTCTTTGGCGTGGTTCCCTCTTTCTTTCTCCCCATACTTTCTAGCTACTTTTCACTCTGCTTGTTATTTTTGGATATCCAAGGGTTTTACCTTCCACACATATGCCACTTCTCCAGATATGCAGATCTTGTTTGTGGATATCACTGTCTATCTGGACATGGTATTAAACCATCTAATTTCCAAAAGCTCTTTTAGTAGTCTCTTCAGAAGTCCAAGTGACCAACTGAATAAAAATGGCCATCTTAAGGCTTATTTTCCAAACTATAGCCTGTTCTTTTCTTTTTTGCACTGTGGTGGCTAAGACCCCCAGAAAAATGTTGGCTAAAAGTAGGCAATGTTTCCTTGCTCTTAACTTGAAGTAGAATTTCACAAGTTTTTCACTGTTAATTATGATGTTTCATACTGAATTCTGATGTGTTTATGTTTTCCCATAAAAAATAGAAGATTCTTTCTGTGTCTAGTTTGTCATGGGTTCAATTTTCTATGGCATCAATTCTTTCATTCACTGCACTTATGGATTTTTTTTACAGCTGCTGAATTTTTTAGTTTTCTTGCAATCTATTTCTTAATATCATCAATTTTCACTTTGCCATGTCCCCCTTTGTTTGTCTATCTGTTTTTAAGACTTCCTTTGCTACCTTTCTGGAGGTCACAGAGAGATCCACTCTCTTGTATTCTCCTGAGAAAGTAAAGAATTTCCCCAAATTCTTCTATCTTCTGTTCTTGGCTCTGTTGTTTGTTGATTGCAGTTGTTGATTGCAGTAATTGTTGGATCCTCTTATCAAATGACACTTTGAAGGCAGATAGTTATGCTCAGTCCCTGGTCTAATTCTAAATTTCTAATCAATGACCACTAATTGCCATACTCTGCTTCCCAATTTTAATTTTCTCTCCGTTCATTTTTTCCAACAGCTTCATCCTAAACAGTGCAAGAAAAACCATAACTTCCCATGTGCCCTGCTTAGTCAGTTCCTCTTGTCTGGGTACGACGTACAGCAATGCACCCAGCTGAATTGTTCTGCTTCTCCACCCTGCCTGCCACTCCTTGCTTCCTACTATTCTGTGAACCCCGGGGTTCTGCTGCCTCTGGAAGGGATATGGCAAAATTCTACTCTGTTTGTGTCAAAAAGTTTACCTGTATCATACCGAGTCGGCCAAACAGTTTTTTTGTTTCTCAGACCTCAGATTTGTGAATCATGAAGAAGTAATATAAGAAGGTATGTTAAGATTCTATAGAGAAACTGCTTTTTATTTGGGAATGCCGGGATTGTTTTCCTTGAACCCACTGCTCAGCATGACCTCTCTGACACATGTGGTGTGTTAGAGGGGACAGTGAAAACTGTGTCTCCAAGAAGGCCTTAAAACCCACTGGACAACCCATGACAGGGCACTGAGAGCTCACCAAAAGAAAACACACTCAATCTCCGGACCCCTGATATCAGGGGCACTGTAAATAGGCATGGATCGTATTTTAATACTCATGGTTCAGTTGATCAAGGTCATCTGACGTCAAATGATATTAAAATTTCCGAGGATAGGGAACTTCTAGGATGGCTTGAGCCTCAGACACAAACATCGCAATTTAGCATTAGAATAAAATTGCACAATTTATGTTTATTAAGATGTAGAATGAAGGAATTTGAAATCATTCAAGAAAATTAAACAAATAATAAAGAATGTATAAAAATGTTTACGGCAAGCAAAGAAAGGAAAATTAAAAGCATCTATTATTTTGAATGTCAGAGAAATTAATTCCAAAATATTGTCTGCAATGATTTAAGCATGTTTAATGAGGCTGTAAAATATTATTGTATCCAAATCCTCAACTCCCTGCTCTCATATTTGAGTCACTTTTAGGACATGTTCTCATCGTGTATGAAATATTTGTTGGTGAGAGAAAGGAAATTTCTACCCAAGTGATAATTATTAAACCAGAACAGACAAGACTTGATCACATTTAAGTTGGTCCACTCTAATTGCTGCCCTTTCACTGACTGTTATTCTTTATCCAGAAGTTATAAATGAGGGGCTGCTTGGTGGCGTCATGGTTAAGTTCACGTGTTCCACTTTGGTGGCCCGGGGTTCACAGGATCCTGGGCACGGACCTAGCACTGCTTGTCAAACCATGCTGTGGTAGCATCCCACACAAAACAGAGGAAGATTGTCACTGATGTTAGCTCATCGACAATCTTCCTCAAGCAAAAAGAGGAAGATTAGAAACAGGTGTTAGCTCAGGGCTATCTTCCTCACAAGAAAAAAAAAGTAATGAATGAGATTGCAGCCTCTTCAACTACAATTGTACCTAAAAAACATTTCTTCACTACAAGGCTTAATATTTATTGCTATTATAAATTCCATTGAATTGGATAACACAAAATGTAAAGCCAATTGCTTTGGTTACCTATTGTTTCATTAAAGCCACACTAAAACTTAGTGATTTCTAACAATGATTTTTTTCATGGTTCTTTGGGTTGATTGAGAACATCTGCTTCACAAGGCATTTGCTGGGCCATTGACATGGCTAGAGTTCCAAAATTGCCCAATTCCCATGGCTAGCAGTTGGTACCACTACCAGCTGGAAGCTCAGCTGGAGCTGTCAGCTGGGGGCTAGTTATTCTCCATGGGGCCTCTCCACCGAGATGCTTGGACTTCCTTAGAGCATGACAGCTGGAATCCAAGAAGGAATGTTCCAATGTGAGGGTGGAAACTGTGGCATCTTAGAACCATTCTCAGAAACCATACAAGGTCTCTTCCACTGCTTGTTTACAATGGGTCACCAGACCAGCTCAGATTCAAAGAGTGGGGAAAATCATTCCTCTTCTCCATCAGAGGAATGGCAAAGAATGTACAGCTATCTTTAAACCACCACAATCCGTTAAGTATTATTATCTTTTTCTGCTTGTTTTTTACAGCTGCTAGTTTTCCCTGTGAATATTATATGTAGAATAAGGGATATTTGGTTCTTTATACCAAGGCCTAGTAAGGGTCCTGGTTTTAAAGCTTAGGTGCATTTTTAGTTTTACAAATAATATATATATATATATATAACTTGTTATGTGTGAAAATAAATAGAAATTGATAATATTTTTATTATATGCCCAACATACCATCTTATACACTCAATTGGAGATCCACTGACTTAAAAATTGAAATTAAGTAATTTTGTTTTCTCAATGTACTACAAAAAGATATTAACTTAGTTTATAAGGGCACGGTACCATAAAGTAAGGAAATTTTAATTAAATCCTTACAAAATAGAAGAAAAAAAACTAGAAAAGGACAAGTTTGGGAGTTAAGAAGAAGGCCAATATAAAAATGCATGACACAAGTATCCATAAATTGCAAGGGATAGGCCACAAATTTATTGAGATTTCTAGGCGCCAATAGAATAAGAAAAAGTTGGTCAATGCCTTCATGGTGTTTGTACAATAAAAAACAAACAACAATATAGACAAAATGTTTAAGAGGAACAGACTAGTCCTGATTCTAAGACCAGAAAAGATTTCTTAAGATCATTAGGATGGTAGCCCAGGATAATGTCATGGTCAACAGTCTCAACAACATCCTCAAAGTCAACACAGGACGACTTTCTGAGAGCTCTATCTAGTCTAGTTTCATGATAAACGCCAGGAGCTCCGCTCAAATCAAAATTTAATAATGGATACTGTTTCTCAAGAGGACAACATGGTCTAATCTAGTGAACCAGCTATACTAAACTGACTTAAAACCAGAGCAAGTTTTAGAAGATTCAAAGAATAACTGTACTTCAAGCTTCTCAGGCATCTTCTCTAAGTATTTCTTCTTTTTCTTTAAACTTAACAGATCTTTGATGGCAGGGAAGCTATAAAGCTGAGAAGTACACACCTCAGATACAGCTTTTCTCTTTTGTCTCTTAAATGCAGACCTAACGTCTTAGTAAACAGAGCTTCAGGTAGAATAAAAACTGAAGTATCTTCTGCAGTTTCAGGGCCCAACACGGAGAAATCCTGCTCTTACTAAGAGGGGCTGCCAGGTAACTTCAGGCAGGGTTGGGATGTTAGTTAATTACTACTGACCAGTTTATTTTCTCTGCTAGAAAGTTTAGTCCTTTGCCACACTTTGTAAATACTCAGGTGTCCATTTTCCTCCTCTCAATCTTACCCTTCTCTTTGTTGAATCACAGGTATTTCTCCCATGGCTGGATTTCCCTGGATTGCACAACCGAAACCGTGAAGTTGCTTCCTTCTTTCATGAAAGGGCTACTTGCACTGGCTAGTGAAACAAGATTATTGTTGTATTCATTTATAATAGATTTCCTACATAGTAATTAATGTATAGGAACCTTAATGATCCTTAATAAATTTGCCACTCTTCTTTATTAAGTTTATAAGTTTAATTCTAAATATCAAGTTTATTTAGAAAAGAGGTACCCATAATTGTAAGGTATAATTTAGTTATTAATGAAGCATAAAACACATTTCTTACAAAAACGTATTTTCGTTGTAGGCAGCTTCTAAGATGGTCCTAAATGATGTCTGCCCCCTGATATCCACAGACTTGCGTGCTCCCCTCTCCTTGCGTGGGAAGTGCGCTGCTGAGTTGCTTCTGCCTGGTTGAGTACGGCCATGTAGAGGGGATGTATTTAGTGACTGGGCTGCAAGCATTGTGACAGCCATCTTTTTAGCAGACTCTCTCCCTTGCTGAATTTGGTGAAGCTGCAATATTGAAAAGGCCTACATGGCACGGAGCTAAGAGGGGCCTCTGACCAATGGCTAGCAAGGAACTTAGACTCTTGTCCTCAAACAACTCACAAGAAAACAAATCCAGCCAACAACCATGTAAGTCAGCTTGGAAGTGGAGCCTTCCTCAGTGGAGTCTCATATGAGTCCTGAACCCTGGCCAACACCTTCACGGCAGCCAATGACGGACCGGAGCAGAGGACCCAGATGAGACACACCCAGATCCTCCACCTGCAAACACTCTAAGACATGAATGTGTCTTGTTCTAAGCCACTGGATTGTACAATAATTTGTTACGCAACAATAGATAAGTAATAAAATATCATGCTTTTATCTTTTATTAGTAGAATTTAAAGTCAATTATTTTTTCATAGGGAAAGCTCATAAAATGTAGTATTCTCAACAGACTGGTAGAAATTTAAGGCAAAATTTTATCAAATTGTACCACGTAGTAGTGTTCATCCTGACTACTCTAAACTTAAAAATTTAACAGTTTAACGTCATTTGTCATCATTAGATGCTTAACCTATAGCTTCATAGATAGTAAATTTTCCCAGAGGAAAAAATTTCCAGACTAACAGATTTGATTGCAGAATTATCACACTAGAGTCAAATAAACCACAGTCTGCCTCAGCTGGTTACTGCAGAGCATAATCTTACAGTGGCGCTTGTCCTACTCGAGTGAGATTTCCATGTTTCCTATGTGTTTTCCTCAGAAATGATGTTTCTATTCAAAGTTATCTTGGCTTTATATTGACAACACACAAGTAGAAAAGTGAAGAAATCATATCTTTATCTCTGGGAGATTTGTCACTGGCTGGCTTTCCTGTTTAATTATTAGTGTGGCAAGGCTGGAATCTGCAAAGGATTATTATTACAGCAGAGTTCCAAAAGTTTGTGCTGGCCTGTGGCAAATCATTGAAACATTTTCTATATGAGAATGTTATTTCTTTTAAAATAGTAAGTCACAAATCTTTTTCACAGAAGAATGCCAAATACTACATGCAGATACCCATCCTCTAGAAAGTGTGATTTAATCTCGCTCCCCTTGAGTGGGCACAGACTGAGTGACGCCCCTCCAAACAGTCCAGTCTGGAAAGTCCAGTCTGAACCAAGTGGTCAAGGTTGACAGAGCCGTTGATGCCATGTGGCTACCATGAACCCCTGATGTGAGGTGATAAAAGGCAGCTCAGCTCTGTGGTCTTCTTCCTCCAGATCCATAACTCCAATCGAATGATAGGAAAACATCAGACTGACCCAAACTGAGGAACGTGCTGCAAAATATGACTCCAGTACTCTTCAAAACTCTCAAGGTCATGAAAATAAGAGGAGACTGTGTAGCCAAGGCATCTCAACGGAGCCATGATGAGTAAGGCAGCGAAGGGTCCTGGAATGGATACCGGAACAGGAAAAAAACGTTAGTGAAAAAACTGTTAAAACTCAAATTCAATCCATAGTTTAGTTAATAGTACTGTATGATTATTATTGACTTAGTTTCGACGAATCTGGTATCATTATGTAATATGCTAACATTAGAAGGTTCTGAGTAAAGGATATACAGAAACTTTCTGTACTATCTTAGCAGCTTTTCCTAAATCTAGTCTGTAATAAAAAGTTTTTAAAAATAGTATGTCCCATTAGGTAGCTACACTGATTGAAATAATGAGTAAAAATCCAACTTTGTTGTTTAAGAGTGAAGTAAAAAACTTTCCAACTGCCGTGTCTGACCTAAACCAGTTTTAGTTCTGTATTAATTTAGTACACTTAAACAGCCTTAAAAAATAACTTCACCAACCAAAGACACAGACTGGAACAATTATTGTGTGGTTTAGAAATTAACACAAAGAAAAACAACAAAATTTTAATGCCTCCAGACACATCTTACTGAAAGAATTCCAGCCTTGTACTTTTCTTAATAGAGAGGGAAGGCAAAGGAACTTTATCACATGTCCAATAAAACGTCCAGAAGCCTTCAGATTTCATTTTCTTGTGCTGTTTCGTGATGAATATTGCAGAATTAAGCACAAATCCAACAATGTTAAGAATCCTTACTGAGGCTAACCACAAGTTACATAAATGAGACAATTAATCCATTGAACACAGAATTAATTCACATTTTTTCCTCTTCTTTTCTTTTATCAACTGTTTAAGTCATTTATGGTTCTTGTTGAAAAGGTCTAATACCTGTGGCTAGTGATCATCCGTTTAGGCAGCCTTCCAGATGGCATCCTTGACCAGTAGGGAAATTTGAGAAGCAGCCCACATAAACTACTTATTCCAATCCAAACATCCCAGCCATAGTTTTGTTAGGAAGCCAAGTCAAGTCTATTTTAGTGCATAAACGGATTTCACTAACTGAAGCCCATCTGGACTTTGCCTGCGACTACAGTCTTACAATGCAATTTAATTGCCCTTGAATCTCTCTTTAGATTGATCGTCACAGTGCCCCCATATTAGGGGGTAGGTCAGGAGTGTGGAATGCCACTTGCTTTTCTTAAATAAAAACAATTTAAATGTGTCATTGATTCTAACCTTTATATTGTGAAGGACAGTCAACAAAAAGTCATGGCTCTTGTAAACTCCTCATCGTCCAATAATTACTTATAACATGAATGTATCAGGTAGTAAATACTGGGAAGAAAATGTATAATTACATTGGTTTAGGTACATCTATTTTATTTATTGTTCAACTTTATTGAGGTCTAATTCACATATAAAATTCTAAGATATTTGAAGTGTATATCCTAGTGATTTGATATATGTATATATTATGAAAAGATTCCCACCATGCAGTTAATTAACATACGCATCACCTCACATATTTATCTTTTTTTTTTTTGGTGAGAACATTTAGGTAGTACTCTCAGCAAATTTCAGCTGTACAAAATGGTGTTATCAACTAAAGTCACCATGTCGTACATTAGATCCTCAGATGTTATTCATTTTACAACTGAAAGTTTGTAACTTTTACCAACCTCTCCCTGTTTTCCTCACCCCCAGACCCTGACAACCACTTTTCTACTCTCTGTTTCTAGGAGTTTAACTTTTTTTTAGATTTCATATATGAATGAGATGATACAGTATTTGTCTCTATCTGATTGCCTTATTTCACTTAGCGTAATGCCCTCACGGTCCATCCATGTTATGGTAAACAGTGGGATTGCCTTCTTCCTCATGGCTGAGTAATATTCCATTATATATGTAACTTCTTCTTTATCCATTTATCTATTGACAGACACTTAGACTGTTTCCATGCCCTGACTACTGTGAATAATGCTGCAGTGAACGTGGGGGCAGGTAGCTCTTGAAGATCCTGTTTTCATTTTCTTTGGATTTATAAGCTGGGTCATATGATAGTTCTATTTTTAATTTTTTGAGGAGCCCCCATACTGGTTTCAATAGTGGTTTCACTGAGGTACAATCTTACCAACAGTTGGGCACATTTAAATTAATCAAGTTTAAACATACTGTACAATATACAGCAATTCTGAAATTTTAATTGAGGGATAACTAAAGAAATTGTAGCATCCAGCAAGTAGTGTAATTGTACAAAGTTTCATTTTGTGCTTTTGAATTCATAATTAAGTTATTGGACTTAGAAATGTATTTTAAGGGTTTCTCAGAGATGATCGGATTTAGAATCATTGTGCAGAATAACAATAAAGTTAAATGACCTATTTAAGTCCCAGATAAAGGCGTTATTCTCTAGAATAGATGGTTTCAAAGCCCTCAGGCACAAAATTAAAGAGAGCAAGGAAATAATAGATTCAAACATATACATTGACATAACTGATGGATCTGACAGTCCTTCACATCAATTTTTCTATTTTACTTTCAAAAGTCTTAGAGGTAAATTAAATATTCTCCTGATTGTTAAGTAAGGTTTTAGAGACTAAGATTGTTCCCTATATTCTTAGTCAAATTTTAATGGCCCGTTTCATTAGAACAGTCTATACCCATCCCTTCCAGCCCAAGCTGGGCTCCCCATTGTGAAGTCAGCCACGACATTGACTAAGTCATTGCCACAGCTGTAATGATTTTCTTCACTGCGGGTGCCTAGATTTAGCAACCTCACACTGAGGTTCCACTCCATTCCACGGAATGGCATCGACCTTAGAAAACATATATTAAAGTTTTCTGAATATTTCACTTTACAAAATTACAATAACCCCGGTCTATGGAAATATGCTCCTTGCACAAAACTTTTAATAACGTGCATGCTCCTTATGCACCCTCTATTTGTTCAGTAGCATGAAATCCCAGGCTGTCTAAAACTAATACTGATTTGTCCAATTGCCTCCTCTTAGTGCAAAACATTTCTAGCTAAGGCATGTTGGACGCTCAGTCCTTCCTGTTGAGGCAGAGCACAAAAAAAAGCAAAGCAAAGTCATTATATTAAGACCAGGGGAGTAGCTTTCTGACATGCTAACATATAGCTTGATTAGAACATTTAAACTGCTTCCAGGGGTCTTCTTTCTGTTCTGGTACAAAGTTAGGAGGGTTACCTGTTTAAAACAGCATCCCTGTTAACTTGTCTGCGGAAATAGCTTTGTCTGGTTTCAGTGGAAACATACAGATTATCAGAGCGAGTTCTCTAAGGATATCCAAACGGGTACCCCCTCCTGCCCCCTCTGGGAGGTTAATAATCAGAGCAAGAAGGGGGGCAAGCAGAGAGGCACCCAGGACTTGTCTGGGAGATCCTGGAGACAATCTCTCTGAACATTCTGAAGAGTCAAGTGCAGCCCTCAACACCTTGACTCACAAGGTGCTCTCCTATTAGCTCAGGGCCAGTCCTCCTCAGCAAAAAGAGGAGGATTGGCAGTAGATGTTAGCTCAGGGCTAATCTTCCTAAAAACAAAGTTTATTCAAGAAAAAATAATCCTAGGAAGCCACAGTGGTGTAGATAATCCTACACTGCACACATCACACGGGGAGATGGTGATACTGAGCAGCTCTTTGCCTAAGAATTCTCACCTGGACACCAAATGAATAAAAACCTGATTATGATTACAAGTCACGCTGGAACCTCCACTGAAGCATCTAGCTTATCAAAAACAGAAGCAACAAAACTTAATGTCGTCTACACAGCAAAACACTGTCTGTACAACATTTGGAGAATGAAAACTGGTGTTATCTATAACCTCCAAAATATACATAGGCGTTCACTAAATATTCAAGTTTAATCTTGACAAGCCCACCTACTGGTTTCTTCTTAGGGCCTATTATAAGTTTGACTGCACCTGAGAAGTGACTGCTTTAGAAACCCCAGTGATAGAACCTTGCACAAGGATGGATGGCTATGCAGACGTGGGGCTTTGTCTTGAAGAGGTTGCTGCTCCTCCCCACGCTTTATCTGCTCCATGAAGAGGGATCATTTCAATATTAAGAAATGCCACAAGGATAATGCATTCCTTCTTTAGACAGATGTTTCTCTCACATGTTCCATGTGCACCGCAATATGGCCACCTGGGATACAAGTATTGATAACAGGCCTCCAGTCTGAGGAACGATTGGTCTGGCACAAAAAAGAGACATATAAAATGACAAATCTGAGGACAATAGGGCGCCAGAGATGTGGGCATTAGGACACATTCATGGACACGTTACCTTGATGCCATGCAAACACTCTAGCATCTGCATATCATGGGCAACAATAAATCATTCTGATTTGAAATAAAACAACTCAGCCTGTAGACACGGCCTCAATCTCAATTTTTCTTCCTATCAAAGAAGGCTGCCTTTGTCTGTTCAGCATAATGTCAAACGAACAAGGCAACCAAACTGTTGTAAAGCATATTGAGACTTTTGAATGAATGAAATTACAGAACTGGAAGCCAGCACTACATCTTCTGTCGATGGTATTTCTTATACGCATTTAGCACTAAGGACTATACGTATAAATCAAGATTTTGAAAAACAATAAGAACTAGAAGTGGCTAATTCTGCACTATACACATGAAATACTATTACGTTTTTTGACTGCCCAAAGCCTGGGGTGACCATAATATCCTGTAAATGTTTGATGAGGATTTTAAGAGCTTCTAAAATAAGGCACGGATCCAGCCAAAAAATTTTCATAATGAAGATCCTACCCAGTTTGAGATTTCTGATGCTGGGTGGTCAGACATGGGCAAGAATGGATGCCCCATGTCACCCACATCAGCCACAGCTTCTCCTCTTTTTTCCTTTCCATTCTGGTGGTATTTTTGCTGAACCTAAACCGATAATAATGATCTACTTACACGGCCTGTTCTGTATATCTGTCATATTAAAGTCTGGGCTGTTTGTTTATCATACTGTGATCTATAGCTTTCTATTAATTTAATTATACTAAAAGATCTTAAAAGCCTTGGGCTAAGTAACATGTCAATTAGAAATGAGTTTAACTTGGAATAAATATACATTTAATACTTGTAATTTATTGCCTTAAATACAAACAAAGCCCTCACTATGACACAATCTATTATTAATTGCTCCAATGCCCCAAGTCCAATTAAGTAAATCCATTTACATTTTCTTAGGTGAAAGTCGATGTTCATTTCTCATAGGAAGTACTAGATGTCTACATTTTCCTTTCTCATAAACTGGTAATGCCACAAAGCACTTTTGTGCATAATGAGCTATGTCACGTGTGAAGTGAGGGTAAGAGGGGGGATGAAGCCGGTAGCCAGGGCTCACATCTCTAGAAAAAGAGTAACACCCAGACCAATGTAGGGTTCATATAAATGTTTTCAAATAAAATATGATTAGACCCTATTATAGCCCAATTAACTGCCATTTTACGAAGGTTTCTGACTTGCAGTAAATGCAATTCAGGTATGCATCTTAAACCACAAGACTAGTATGATTTCAGCTATTGTATGCGACCTAAAAACAGCTCTACCGCTGGCTTTTTTTCAGCATGTATATGAAAAGTTACACATAAAAACGTCAGCCTCTGTGTTGAGAAAAGATAGTTAATGCCCGGGGTCACATTTTATGGCCAAAGTTATAAATCCCCGAGAAATAACATTTATAGTGGAAACCCTGACACAGTATTTTATGCACTCATGCTATCCACAAAAGAGAGAATTTAGGAGTTTGGAAATTTTAATGTGTGAAACTATAAACAAATATAGTCAAGACGACTTTCAATGTTTTCTATGCTGTTCCAAACCCCTCAAAAACATCAGAGAATTCTTCATATCTTGTTTGTGATCTTCAACTGAAAATTGTCATCCAAATGTGATTTATTTTAATTCAGAAACATCTCATTAACTGTATTATATTTTTCTATTGCATTCTATAAATGTTAATTATGCTTTCGATATGACAGACACCAAGCTCCTCTAAAATCTCTTAGAGTCAACAGAAACTTTATTCTGCGTAATCTAAATTGTGGTCTTAGTTTATAAATTAGAGATAGCGGCTGTACACTTGCTGCAAAAAAATTGTAGTGCACCCTGTGTTTCATCCATCCTGTTAGAAGAGCACGCTCTGGGGTGCTTGCTCCTTAATCAAGGACCATACCTTTAATATGGAAATGATGATAATAATACCTGTTGCAGCATGGTTTGATGCACAAACAAGAGAGCCATCTACAGTACTTGGCAGGAGATTAGCACCAATTAAATTGTAGATATCAGTAGCCTAAACAAGTATTCACATCTTAATGGCATTTAGAGACCCAGAAGGTAGTATACTCATATCTTGCTTATCAGGTTACAGATGGAGTCATATGTGTAGCTTTTGCTGGTGCTAATTTAAGATTCGCACTCAATTTAGTTTCTCATATCTCATGTAAAAAGAGGGAAGAATTGATCAGTTCATCAAGATGGAGGGCAGGTCTCATCCTTCCAGTTTAACATTCCATTTACTGGGATGTGAATTTAATGTCTCCATCTAAAACTTTGAGGAGAAATTCTTTTTCAAAAAGCATCCTCAACTGGAAAAAGATCTCAAAGCATGGACCAAACCATAATAATTTAAACCCAGATCCATTAAAAAGACAGAAGCAACCTTTTTGTTTCCTAAACCATCAGAACCTGAACAGAAATTTCTCGTATGCTCAAATTTTATGAGCGAGAGAAGACTTAGGTGTTCCTGTTGAAATCAAACGATGACTGCACTAGCTCACTTAAGGATGGCCGGATTTAACGATCTAGCGACATCTGCACTAATCCATTTAACATATCTGAGTAATATAAATACTTAACAATAGTTCCTTCTACAAGGTTTCATTTTGCATGCTTATTATAAGATGTAAGTGCATGTTGATCACATTTCCTGCACATGAAATACTAAATTTTAAATTTCAGTGGAGAGAGATTCCTTGCATTTAACATTGTGTTGGATTTTGTTAGTTTTGGTCTTTGTTTAACGTACATCAAGGAGATTACACTTCTTCCTTGAAGAGGAGGAAGAGGTCATCCTTATGGGTCTGGATTATGGAATAAATGGGTTAGGATCTGAAGAAAGCCAGGGCAAAGTCCTCTCCTTCTGTTATCCTACAAGAAATTCTATCTACACGCCTAATATGAAAAGTTAGTTGCTGAACATAATAGATCTATAAAGAAATAGATCTCTTGCTTTGGAATTTGTGCTAACGTATGCATATCATTAGTTAGGAAGCTATCATAGGAAAAGAAAGAAAATACTGAAATGTGGTCTTACGTTGCTTTCACACAGAGAAGGGAAAAGCCCTGTCCTTTATCTATTAATTATACTTAACTGAGAGACGGACGTCTCCACGTCTAGGACTCTGGCAGTGTTTATAAAAATTAGATTATATAAAATTTATACACAAATTATAGGCAGTGTTCACAAAATATAATAAAATTAATAAATTTCAAAACGTCTTGTTTAAATGTGTAATTAATTTTAAAATACTTCGATTTGATTAGTATTTTAATGAGGCTAGAGGTTTATAATTCAATAAACTCTTTTATTGTTAGGACAACAGCTTGAAGAGAAACAAACACTACAAGTGGAATAATGTGGTTATAAGTAGCTGTGCATATGCAGATCCACATATATCCACTCTGAGAGTAACACATTCCGTAGAATATATCTGCACACCAACCACAAGAGCGAACCATGTGACAGCTTCACGTTTAACCCTCTCAAGAACATTAGGAACGTAGGTAGTACTCCTCGGGTACCCAACAGGGGGTGAGGTAGCTTATTCGAAGCACGCTAGCCTCACGATCAAGCTGAGATTTGAATCTGATCTTGCTGATCACAAAGGCACTCTTAGCTACTGGGCGCATCTGCCCACAAGTCTAAATGGACACGCTCCTTAATGGAGCGTGCTCCACATAGTGTGCTCCACATGGGTGTTGGCCAGACACCCGAGTACATACACATAGGCACACACACACACACAAACACACCAATGGCCATTCACGCTTGAAACATTTTAGTTTTCTGCTTCTAATGTTTAAATTCCAGTCTTATGTTAAGAAATTGTAAATGTTTATTCACTAGTAACATTCAACCTTATCTAAATGGTGATTTTCAGATTCTGCCTTATAATAAAAATCACAAGTCTAATCTTCATCTGGATATAAAAACATACTTTAATAAAATGACCTACAGTGATTTATGAAACCGGTATATACTCACATTGATAGCCTATGTCTATTTGAATTTGTTTATAAATATTTTCCCAAATATGTCCACATAACTATATCTACATTTATGAATGCACATATATTTCTCTCTCTGTGAATTAGATATGGTTCTGAGTGTGTGAGGTGAATGCAAACCTGGGCTGGTCTATATCAGAGAAATAGAATTGAGCAGGGAGAGAGGAAAGTCAGGGAGCCTGACTGCACAATAAAATATTCACAAAGTAAAGCCCACAACCGCAAATAATTGAATTAGCCAAGAGCAATGCAGACAGGGGCATTGCCTGGGGATTAACGGTCATCTGGGGGAGCTGATTGTCCGAGGCAGTCATCAATTCCCCAGAAAATGCCCTACACCAAGGTCATTGTGGCTCTAAGAACCTATTTTTTTTCACTATAGAGGTTTTAAAAATCCTTCATTTTACTTGATTTCCAGCATTATCATCATTCCTTCAGGTGGCTGTGCGAGGGATGACTTTGAATGGTTCTGGGCTGAACAGAGTATTTCTGAATAATTGATTTCCAAGGCAGCCACCAACCCAACATATTCTTCAGTGGGGAATGTTTTATCCAGGCTGAGTAATATTTCAGAGTTTTTTGAACCATGAACATTAACTAAAGGCTTAAATAAAATTTGTACTTTTTCTTAGATCAAAACACTCTTGGAAAAAGACCTTATAAAACAGGTATTCTTAGTTTTCATCAGCATTGGTGATGGGAATAAAGATACAGATCACAATGATCAGGAAGGCCATGGAAGAAATGGACCTGGAATTTATGAATCTAGCTCTCATTTGCAATAATACCAAAATTTATAGTACAAATGACATGATGAGAAGAGGTCAATTAGAAACATAATTAAATCTGTCTATACTACCCTCAAAAATAATCATGAGTAAAAGTATGTAATAACTTTTAAAATCAGAAGTTTGTGTAATTAAATTTTTCTAAGTTATTACTTACCAAGACAAATTAATTATTTCTAGCAACACATGTGTTATTTACACACTTGCTAGCAAATAAAATTAAAAGAACATTAGGAAAAAAATGAGAATAAAAACCAATACTGTTGGCAAAATTAACTTTAAACTTAAGAGGTGAGAATTTTTTAAATTGGAATTTCCAGTTGAATTATTGCATCCTCAGATTTTACACCTTGGGCATGTTTTGTATGCCTTCTCAGATTTTCTTAACCTCAAGAGTCCCCTGAATCCTCCACACTTGCTGGACCATGTGCATCAGTATGGAGCTGATTACCCTGACGATACCCTGAGCCTATAGCTCACTTCCCAGTGACTGCCAAAGATGCCAGCTGAGGGAACCCAGAATCGTGGGAGAGCTGACTCCCCATGAAACAAATGTTGAACAAAAGGAGTTGTAAGAAGAGGCAGTCAGCTCCATGAAGTCCTCTCCATTCCTCCCTCCAAGGGACTTGCCAGCTAACAGTCTGTTTCTTTTCACAAGACAGTGACCCATACTCAATCTCTTGGTGTCCTCACCCCTAACTCCTTGCGTCACTTCCCTCTGACCTCAATCAGAAATCCCTGGAACTGCACTTCTTAATCAAGTGTCAGTGCCCACATCCATTTCTTAGAGATCCCAGGCTAAGAGAGTTTATATTCAATTATGCAAACTTAAATTTGTACCCATGCCATCCACTTACACCAAACTAGTTTTGATGCATTGGCAATTGTTTTTCTCATCAATTAATGTTTTATTTTGTCCACAGAAACACTAATTTTCCTTATTCATACTTGATTTATATCTAGAGTGTAGACAAAGGCAAAAATTTGTTTATTTGATTGATCAAGTTATAATTTGTATGTTACTTGTTCAATTTATCACTCTGTAACTTTTGTCTCCATTCTTTGTCAGCACATTAGGTGATCCAGAACTGAACACTTTCTGTCCATGTTTATCTCTGTTCTTGTCTTCTCTGGGTTCTACAGCTTTTTCAATAAAATCATCTTGCAGTAGACACTCCTAGTTGATTTTCTAATAGCCATTTTCTCTTTCACTTGAAATGTAACAGAATCTGACTTAATTAATACTGGTGAAGTTTCCTGGTAAAATACTGTCCATCCGGGATTCCCTTGCTAAAGGAAGGCCCCAATGAGATATCAGCAGAAATTGTTCCGGGTTGGGCTGGTGATCCCCCATTTGCCCCACTGACCTTGACCTCCAGCCTCCAATTCCTTCATTATGTTCTGTGTCCCAGGAACTGGCCTGTGGGGAATACACTATCTGCCTGTCTTTGGGTGCGGTTAGTGGAAAACACAGGAAGATGAGAAAGACAGAGACAAAGAGAAGGAGTCTAGATAGAGCACAGTGAGACAGGACACTTATTCCCCAAGTTGCATCTGTCAACAAGGTCAGAGTTCTTGTCCAACAGTCCTCCTCTCACAGCCCTCTCTGTTTCCAAGACTCCTTAATTTCCAGTGTTCCAATTTTATTCTAAGAGAAGCTCTAGATTAAAGACGGAAGGACACGCCCACCATTTAAAGATGTGAATGAGTCCCCTTAGAGACCTGTCCAACAACATAATCTCTTCATATTTGCAAATAATTATTTCTTCTTATTTTATTGCCCTTTTTTCTTTAACTGTCATTAAAAAAAAATCAACCACTTCTGTGATCTTTCATCACTTCAACTTTTTCTCTCCTAGAATATGGAGACCCAGCAATCTGTCAAAAAGCACACCATTTCTCAACTTTTCCCTGGGAACTAAATAAGCATGTATTGCCCACTGGAGTAATCTCCAATGTACACCTCCCACCTCCTGGTGGTCCATGTCCTCACGCTCAAGAAGGAGTCTATCTGATTGTATCAGATCTCGTCTATTCTTCTAGAGTTAATTTGAGACAGAACAAAGGTTTTAAAAAACATAATTTTCTTTTGCTGGACTCTGCCTTTTTCCGTGAAGACTTCTGCAAGTGTCCTAGTCTGCTGAGGTTACTTCAGGGATATTTAAGAGAAATGTTAGAATATTCTCTAGTCACCATCTTCACATTGAAAGTTATTTTCTTCTGCCATTTTGAGAGGGAAATTGGACTTGGGTAATAAGATCACAATCAGGAATCTACATATAGGTTTTCTCTCAGTGTATTCAACTCATAAAATCTGTAGCACAAGGGAAAGTTGGTAGGATATGGAAAATACTGCACAGTGAATAAGCAGTAATCACTGTCTTCCCCCAAATCACAATATTTTGCCATGTTAGTTTGTATTCATCTACTAAAATGTGATTTCCAATTTCAAAACCAACTATTGAAATTGGATATTCTCAAATTTCCCTCTTTTCCACATGAACAATGAATCCATTCTTTACTTCAAGGGAGAGTAAAAATGCAAATCTGAAATTAAAATCGAGGACAAGAACCCCAGGCAAAGAACAATGGATACTTCCAGCTACCATATGTGGAAGGACAAAGCCACACTCTCTTCGTCCTGTGTCTTCAGAAAGGTCTCCAAGAAATGCCTGCTGGAGTTCTGTGGCCTAACTCCTGTGATCTCTGCAAATAATAATAATTTTAAAAATAACATTGCTTAGTTTCTTTTCTAGTATGCTTTATCTGTATCAGTCTTCATAAAATACTGCAAGATATGCCAAACTGAATAATATTTCCATTAGCAACTTCCAAATTACATAAGACAACTTTAAGTAATAGAACACCATCAAAGATGTTCTAATTTATCCTATTAGTTTCACATGCCAGGAATTGTCAACTCTTACCAAAAAACATTATACCAGGAATATTATGGTAGCATATTTTGCAAAAAGGATCTCAACAGCCTTGTCTTTCAGTACATTCGTTTCTTTTTTTAACTTGGAAAATAATAAGACTATTGTAATCTCCTCTATCTAACGATCAGTCTTTGCATAAACTTCAGTTGCCCAAGATTTTTAAAGGATGAACAGCCACACATTAAAGAGTGTTGGAATCTTAGCTTCTTTTATGCTTTCTCAGGAGCAGAGGATAGTCACTTCCTCTCTCTCATGCTGAATCTCGTCAAAGAAAATGACAAGAAAAACAAAAAAAAGCAAATAGCAAACAGACAACTGAAAAGCGAATGTTGCGGTGGAGCATGTATTGACACAGAGCTGTAGCATAAAAAGTTGTCATTCATTTGATGATAAAATTGAAACACTACAGCAATCTTTTGCAAAGCTCTTTGAGGGAGGGGAACTTATTGGGTACATTAGTTATTCTTTTAAAAACAAAGACATCTTGGAAGAAATCCATGCTCTGGATCAGCGCATGTCATATCACGTATAAAACAGTGTTTATCAATTGCATAGAGAGACTGAAGTAGAACAGAAGGCGCCTCTGACTGGGCATATGCTTTCTGCCCAGACGCTTGTTTGGTGTTTGGTCTTTGGCAAATGGAGGCACAGGAAAGTCCTCTTCCACCCTAGGTCACCAAGGGCAGGAACCACAACCTGCAGCGGCTGCGCTCTCTCCCCTTAGGCCCTCTCTCTCAAACTGTAATGAGATCGTCTCTGCCAAACTTGTCTCCGAACCTCGACCAGAAAGTCCAAGTTTGTTGACCAGATCCAAACTGAGTCCCCACTTGTAACCAACCTCCTCCCATCAAATCTACTCTCTTTTCTTCCCTCTATTGCCACTTCTTATACTGTCTCTTTCCTTCACTTCAGTATTTTTCATCTACTCATCCGCTCATCACAGGTTTTCCATGTCCCCTCTGAGCACCTGGCACTGTGTCAGGTACAGGACCTACTGCAGGACTAAGACAGGGAAGGCCTGAGCTCTCACTAATCTTACATTCTTGGGGAGGAGAAAGAAAACAAGATGATAAAGAAATATCAACCTAAGGGGAAAGTAGCAGATACCGCCAAATTGTGGGGTGGAAAGGATGAGACGCAGAGAGTTGACTGGGTGGTCACAGAAGGCCTATGAGGGAAAGTAACTTTGTGAGCTGAGAGCGGAGCACAGGCAGAGGTGAGGGAGGGGGGGTAGGTGGAGGGTCTCTGAAGGAGAACGAGAGCACAGTCCAAAAGACTGGAACAGGCCACCTCTATTCCAGTGATAGAAAGAAGGCCTGTGTCACCAGAGAGCCAGAGTAGAGGGTACAGCTTGCCGTCATAATTTTTGGCGAGGACCAGACTGTGTGGGGTTTGCTGTTCTAGGGAAGATCCTCTATGAAGGGAAGCTGTTTTGCGGGGTTCAAGCAGTGAAATGACATTGTCTGATTTGTGCTTCAAAGCGACTGCTCTGCTTCTGTGGAGAAGGACGAAAGGGGCCAACTGGAAGGAGACCCTACTATTTGGAAGACTTTTGGTGTCACACAGACTGAAAGAGACATTGCACGTTCTTCGAAGTTTTACCAGAACCTTTTAAGCTATGACTCGTGAATTTGGAAAACATGAAAGGAAATATGGACAACGGAGCCTGGAGACTTGCATTTGATTTTTCTGTAAAGGTATCTGACAGAAAATGTGTTTCCAAAATTTTGTTGTTTTTTAATAGGAGGTAAGAAAGCTTTATAGGATTATTTCCTATTTATTTTGGAAGAGAGTATCAATTTGGGACAAAAAATTGTGCAAAGATAAAGAGAAAGATAACCCTTCAAGAGAGTTGGGAAAATGTGAGAAAACAATAAGCAGCCCCCGAGGCACAGGCAGCCTTACAGCCTCTGTGTCGCCCTGCACATGGGCAAGAGTCTCTTTCGATTCTTCAGCTGTTTCTTTGATGGTTCAGTTCACATGATGTTGCTGTTCCGCCCCTCTCAGTTTTCCTGTTCATGTTGTCCACGTGTGCTGGAGACCCAGGGCCTTCTCAATGGGTCATTGTGGTAATTTTTGACAGAGAATGTGGTTATGAGGAAGTTTGAGCCCATGATAAAATTTTCTGCAGCAATGTTAGAATATATACATATTTTTAAAATTTCTAAGGGATTCTTGTGCTCCTATCTTGTGAAAAGTTTACCTATGCCAACAAGAAAATATAGAACTGAATGTAGATACATCTCTGCCATTTCTTTCTTGAGTTCAGTCACATTCTTGTCTTGAGCCAACTTTCTTCTGAATGCATGAAATGACAGACTTAAGTGGCATTAACTCAGGAACAAACATCCAATGGGTGTATCAATGCGGATACTTTCACGAGCTCATACTGCAGTGAAGATTCAGAGAAGGCATAAATATCCCACCTATATCTGAAAAGATTGTGGCATAACCACTATGCTTAAATTTGCAAGTAATTAGTTTTAACATATTAAGCCCAGGACTCTTTATTGGCTTAAGCAATAAAACATTGCTTCCAAACTCATCCATTTTCATTGGTCATATTAAAGAAAAAGAATCTGGCTTTGCTCGCAAAGGAGCTATTGACAATTATGTCAAAGCAATAATAAAAAAAGATAATTGAGGACAGAACCGCTTTACTTTGTACTAAAAATCTTGTAGGCTGTGCTATTTTTTTATTCATGTTCGGTTCTTTTGTTTATTTAATCTTTAATTATTTGCACTAGTTTCTCAACCATCCAACCGTCATGAACTTGTCCTTATGTTGATACTTCCTGCCAACTGTTTCACACATGGAGAATGTTATTAGGGATGATACTCTAAATTTAATACACAGCTACAACTGTTTTGCTTTCATTCTGTGCAGTAATATCCATAAATAGATGTTTCATTGTTGGCACTTGCTGCTTTTCTCTTCCCACTCACATTGCCTAATTATGGCTCTCACTTGAATAATTTGGCAAACGCTTGTATAGCGTCTTCAATTAAAAATAAATAAGGTGGAAGAATGTTCTTTCTGTACTCTTCAGCTTTAAAAAAATGAATGCTATCCTTTAGATCTATTAAAGGAATCATTCCAAATCTTCTTCTCTTTCCAATGTAATTTTTCTTGGGGCAAATTAAAAATGTGTGGTATCTAATCCAAATAAATACGACGCTTTTCAACCCCCACACTTCCTATTGCATAAACTTCCCAAACAATTGTTTCATACAATTTTACTAAGAGTGGAAACTCAGAGCATGTGTCCCCTCTCCTTTATTGAAATTTGCAGTGTGCTCATGGGCCACTCTGTGGGGCCTGCAAATCCTCTTTCAGCTGTGGCTCAGATACCCTGAATTGTCTGGGAGTCTATAACAGGCAGAAACTAGCTCAACCCTCTTCTAAGATGAAGTCCGAGCAAAGATTGCTTATGCCCACCCCAGTTCAGTCCGCTTGGTTATACACGTGAGAGCAGTGAACATCAAGGTTACATTCAACCCTAGGGATATGTGTTTTGTGAAGTTATATCATTTTTGACATACTCAGGATTCTATTGAGGTTTGCCATAAGTAGAAGGCAACAAAAAGGACAATGCCATCAAAACTTAAAAATCTTATGTCATACTGAACCTTTGAGCAAATAAGCAATAGAACCTAACTGCTTTAAGATCCCAGGTAAGAAAAATAAAATGTGTGATAAAGTTATTTATTTTACGATGAAAACAAACAAAAAAAACTGTATGAGAAAGCAGAAGAGAGAGGAAAATATAAGAAGAGTTCTCCCCTTTTCTTTCTAAAATGAAATATTCTGGGCACATACAACATATTTTTCGTCTTTATAATCTTGTCTCTCATGTTGCAGTGGGAGTGCTGGGTGTTAACGAGAGAAAGATCAAAAGGTTCTCCGAATCTGACTCACAGGAGCTGCAGAGACCATCCCCACGTAATGTTTCCATAATTCCCTCAGCAAAGCACCGCTGTACTCTTCAGCGAAGCAGCTCTTACCACCGCTCTGCAGTCAAAGGTTCAAGGTGATTAATTCACTTACTCACTTAAGGATTGATCTGCATTTTGGCATGTCCGACTGTGGAGGGATAGAGGTCCTATGATCTCAACAGGGCATCCTATGATCGCAACAGGGCAGCTCCTGGTAAGGCAGGGGTAGAATATTTATCCACCGCTAGGCAAATTCACCTGCCCCCAGGTTCAGAGGGTCAGCCAGGCCAGAAAACCCAGGAGGCCCACCTGTCAGGGCACAGTGAGGGATGCAAAGAGTTTCCTGGATTATGTGCGGGACACTGAATTCTAGAAATCGCCTTTCTGCTGAACCATCAATTAAAAAAAAAAGTTGTACTCTATCAAAATAAATAATTTTGAGCCTACGAAACTGTTGTCTAAGATACGTAGAGAGAAGCAAGGGCCAGAGGAGATGAAATGAGCAAGTTGGGTTTTGTTACATTATCTTTAAAATCATTTTTCTTTGTCACTGCCATGTGATACGATAATTTGTCTCAACTCTAACTCAAGGTAAAAGATTCACTCCGTCATTGACACTGAGATAATGCATTGATGGCCACTCATTCTCAGCTGCTATTTATTTTCTGTGTTGTGTGAGAGAACAACGCCCTTCTGTAATATGATTGGGATGAATGTCTTGAAATTGGGCTTCTAAATATATTCACTGAATTTTAGTTTCTAAACTCAAGGCAGTTCAAATTTTAAGCTAGATGTTTCTAAGCAAAAATTCAAAGTATTTTTTGGATCAAGGGGTTTCAGCAGCACGTAAATTATAAAGAGGCAGCTCGGTGTTTAGCTATGAGTGGAAGCAGTGTGGTGTGATGAAGACCTGCATGCAGGTGCCATCTCTGATTTCCTCTTAGGGCTATAGAGTTGGAAACAACACATGTGGCTTGTTTAGGGCTGGCTGCATACAATAGACATTTAGATATGCACTAGTTACTGCTAATAGTGACACCAGTGTACCTAGCTGCTATGGAGGCTCTCTCCTGTTCCTGCGCCGTGAATCCAAGAGCAATCCCACTAGTAAAAATCAGAGCTGACATGTGTTGAACATCTGTGTGTCAGGCAGTAGCCTGAATGCTTCAAATATGTCAACTTATTTAATTCTCACACCAACCATCTGAAGTAATTACTACCCTTAGTGCCAACTTGGGTGTGAGGAAACTGAGGCATGGGGAAATTGGTTATCTTCCCCTAAAAATGTGGTGAGCATTGAACAGGATTTGAACCCAAGCAGTTGGGCTTCAGAACTGGCATTCTTTGTGACTACATTATACTGTGAACTTCAGAAAATCATCTAAAGCTGAATTGGATTTTAAAAATTAAATTGTAAGTAAGTAATATAGTGGCTTAATTTCTTTTTAATTTATTATTATGGTATTTGTAGTACGGTATTATGTTTTAATATTGGTTGTTAGTATGACATTTCATGGAAAAAAATCACTGTAATATTTTGCTTTTACAGATTTTAAAAATGAAGGCTATAGGGGCCAGCTCTGTGGCCAAGTTGTTGAGTTCATGCCCTCCACTTTGGCAGCCTGGGGTTTGCCAGTTTGGATCCTGGGCACAGACCCACATACCACTCATCAAGCCATGCTGTGGCAGCATCCCACATAGAAGAAGTAGAATGACTTACAGTCAGTATATACAACTATGTACTGGGGGCTTTGGGGAGAAAAAAAAGAGAGGAAGATTGGCAACAGATGTTAGCTCAGGGCCAATCTTCCTCACCAAAACAACGACAAAAAACCTTAAAAAAAAAAGAATGAAGGCCATGATACTTTTCCCATAATGACTTATAGGACATTTGCAAAAGCGTAAATAGTACAAAGTGTCATTCTTATAATAGTAGCATGGATCTTAGCCTTCATCTTTACAAACATAAATTAAATTTTGCACTACTATGGAAGGCATGAAACAACAATTTTATTTCATTTTATGGATACGAAAAGAAATGAGTGTCTGAGATATAAAGAAGACATCTACCTAGTCCTCGCCCCAGCAGGGAATCAGCCATGACAGGACATTTCTGGTGTCCTCTGCCCTCCCTCACATCGGCTGCATCCCCATGACCACTGGTGCTTGAAAGGTAATTTGGGATGGAGTATAGTTGACTCCACCAGCTCACACTGCCAGGCTGTAAGCACAGGTGTGATACACTGTGTTAAGTTAAA